>NC_134698.1:49466053-49766053 GCF_050947455.1 Rhinoderma darwinii
AGATCCACACGCAAACCAATCCAATTACATTACATTATCCACAAGAAGATAATCCTTTGCACCCCCTAAAAGCACTGAAAGAGTACACTTTGATAGTAATAATGTGGGATTGGAAGAATTAGTGTTCGACGTAGGGACTGTGGAACCAGCAACACTATTTATTCCGGAACTTGGCTTGTAGCAAATTTTGATTTGCTAGCAATTGTTCAGACATGTAAGTAGTATTGACCAATGCTATCACCTTTTCGATATGAGGTTGCAACACCTGTTTCCAGTGCCTTGTTATCACCAATTTAGTTGCCATAAGTATATGGGCGACAAAGGTGGAAACCTATCCAATCCTATAAATAACAAGGACAACTCAGGTGTTAAAGGGAAGGTCAGGTCAGTAAGAGTATTAATTATATGGTGAGTTGCGTTCCAGAGGGGTTTGATCCCTGGACAATCCCATAAAATATGCAGAAGGGTACCCGGAGAGCCACATAATCTCCAGAAATCCGGTGAGGATGACGGAGACATTAATTGTAATCTGTAGGGGTAGAAGTACCATCTTAAGCTAGTCTTCGAGACTGCTTCCTGATAAGCGGTGCATCAGAACATCTTGTACACAAGGTGAAATGCAGTTTTTTAACAGAAAAGTTTGAGTCAAGTTTTTTTTCCCATTTCAGCAGGGGGGTGTTTTGAGGAATGTAAGCTTCCCATCTAATAAGTTGTAGAAAAAGGAAATCCCTTTTGTGTTTTGGGGATACATTAAAGAGATGTTGTAAAACTTCCTTGTTGGCACAATTGGATTTGGGCGATTTCGTTCTGTAAGAAATGTCGGACCTGAAGAAATTTATAGAATTCCCTATTAGAAATTTCTCCCAGATGTGTTAAGAGGAGGGAGCCGCCTTGGTCATATATAACATTGAGGGAACTTATGCCTTTAGCACGCCAGGTGGACTGGTTTAAGGGAGGGGATGTGGTCCTCAAGAATTGAGAGCGGCACCTGGTGAGGAGGTATAGTACACGTATAAGGAACAGAGGAAACAAGTCGAGACCATATCGTATGAGAGGTGGAAATGGAAGTCAGGTATGTGGGGGGATTATTGAGCTGCCACGCAGTATCGATGAGGTCCGATCTTAATGTCCTATTTCCACTCAGATGTGATTCAATGTTCATCCAATGTTAGTCTGTAGTATTGTGCCACCAATGAGATGACTGATCCAGGATACAGGCTCTATAATAATCCCGAATGTTAGGAACCCCTATGTTTCCCACTCGCCTATGTTTGGTGAGAATGGAGGCAGATATACGACGGTGTTTATTATTCCAGACAAAATTCATAAACATCTTCTGGGCAACCGGAAAAAAAGGAGTTCGGCGTGTGGATTGAGAGAGTTCTGAAAAGGTAAAGAAGCTTAGGGAGTAGCAACATTTTGTACGCAGCTACCCTTACTAACCAGGATATAATATACTTGGAGTAGTGCAAAATTGCTGCCGCCACACTGTAGAATGCAGCCCATAGCTGCCACCGCACCGTATAATGCCCCCCCATAGCTGCCACCGCACCGTATAATGCCCCCCCATAGCTGCCACCGCACCGTATAATGCCCCCCATAGCTGCCACCGCACCGTATAATGCCCCCCCATAGCTGCCACCGCACCGTATAATCCCCCTATAGCTGCTCTCACACAGTATAATGGCCTGATAATTGCCCCCAGTAGTGCCTGATAAAAATATACGTACTCACCTAACACTTTTCCAATGACGAGTGGAGGAGATCCCTCTTCTCCTCTGGTTTGTGCGGTATGGCGCTGACAGGAGCGATGATGTCACTGCCTCGCGTCCAGCGATACATAGTGAATGGTAGAGCAGGCGCCTTACGGTCCCCTGCTCTACCATTTGGATTCAACTGTATCTGCGTCCTGAAGATGCAGATACAGTTTACTATGGGGGAAAATAAGTGACAAAACTGAAATTCGCATGATGACCTCCACTAACCCTTTAACGACATGTCACATACTGGTACGTGGCAGCCGTTAAGGGGAAGTATGGAACGGGCTGAGCTCGCTCCATACACAGCAGGTGACGGCTGTGTTACACACCCGACACCTCACTGCAATGGGCAAAATCAAAGATCACTAATTCCGCCCACTTAACTCCTTTAAATGCTGTGGTCAATCTTGACCGCGGCATTTAAATTGTTAGCATCAGGGGGGCGCCCCCTCAAACATGCCATCGCGCTCCCCCCCCCCCCCCCGCGCGCGGCACGATCGACCATTGACAGTGGTTGTTATGGCAGCCTGGGGCCTAATAAAGGCACCCAGGTCTGCCATCTTTGAAGCCCTTCCCCCGGCGGGGCTTCAAAGGAGACTGTCAGAATCACGATATACTGCAATACCCTAGTATTGCAGTACATCATGCAAGCGATCCAACGATCGCTGCTTCAAGTCCCCTAGGGGGACTAATAAAAAAAAAAGTAAAAACAGTTAAATATTTTTTTTTTTATAATGTTACAACAAAAAATACAAAATGAAAAGTTAAAAAAAAAAAAACCTTTTCCCATTTTTTTCCCCCCCTAAAGCAGTGTTAAAAAAAATAAAAATATAAGTTAACATAACTGGTATCGCCCCGTCCGTAAATGTCTGAACTATCCCAATATAGCGTTCTCTAACCCGCCCGGTGAATGCCGTAAAAAAATAATAATAATAATCTAAAACTTGCAAATTGCTTTTTTTTTGGTCTCCTTATCTCTCCAAAAATAAGGAATAAAAGTGATCAAGAAGTCACATGTACCCCCAAAATGGTATCGGTGAAAACTATAGCTCGCCCCGCAAAATTTAAGCCCTCACACCTCTAAATTGATGGAAAAATTAAAGTTACGGCTCTCAGAATATTGCGACACAAAACATTTTTTTTTTTTTTTAGTAAATAGTTTTATTTTTTTTAAAATTGGTAAAACATATAGCATATAAATTTGGTATCGCCGTAATCGTATCAACCTGTAGAATAGGGTGAATATGTAGTTTTTACCGCCTGATGGACGCTGTAAAAACAAAAGCCGTCAAATATGGTGTAATTGCTGTTTTTTTTTTTTTTCCCCATTTCACCCTACAAATATATATATTTTTTTAAATTCCCAGTACATTATGCGGTACAATAAATGGGGCCATGACAAATTACAACTTGTCCAGCACAAAACAGGCCCTCATACAACTATGTCGACATAGAAACAAAAAAGTTAAGGCTTTTGGAAGGCGGGGAGGAAAAAACGAAAATAAAAAACTCAAATTGGCCTAGTCTTTAAGGGGTTAGATGCGCTGAATTTCGATTTATTTTTCAATTAATTGCCCAGCCCTACATTATACTGTGAGGGGAGGCACTATGGGGCATTGTACTGTGTGGGGGGCACTATGGGACATTATACTGTGTGGGGAGCACTATGGGGCTTTGCACTGTGTGGGGGCCACTATGGGGCTTTGTACTGTGTGGGGGCCACTATGGGGCATTGCTGTGTGGGGGGCACTATGGGGCATTGCTGTGTGGGGAGGCTCTATAGGGACATTATACTGTGTGGGGGGCACTATGGGGCATTGTACTGTGTGGGGGCCACTATGGGGCATTGCTGTGTGGGGGGAGTATCAGGGGGTATATTATATTTAGTAGTATACAACAGGCTCAGGGGATATATATTAATTCAATGGCGTGGCATGCAAATAGGGGCGTAGCATGTAAAACAGGGTCGTGGTCTAAATAATTGTTCATTAATTGTAATTGCCGATTACATTAAGGTTGTTACGATACTGGAATTTGGACTTCGATACCATTACTTTGTGTAGTATTGCGATTCTCAATACCAAAACGAGACTTTGCCAACAATAAAAAAAACAAAAGCACAAAAATCTAGTCCTTTCATTTTCTGATGTGAGGCAATGGTGTTATGAAATGAGTACCTCCATGTGCCTCACATTAATAGTAATTAAACCCATCATGTACCTACATTAATGTGAGGCACATGGAGGTTCAAAATTCATAACACCATGTGCCTCACATTAACAAGTGACCCCATCACTTCCCTCACATAATGGCAACATTAGGGTTAACCCTTTAGGGACACTGCCAATTTTGGCCTCGAGGGCAGAACAATTTTTTTTTATTTTCTTTGCATCCTGGCAGTAAACTTTTTTTTTTTTTTTGCGCTCGACATAGCTGAATGAGGCTTTATTTTTTTTAGGATGAGTTGTACTTTATGTAGGTACCATTGTTTAGTACACATACACTATAGTTTGATTTTATATAAATGTTTATTTTGGCAAAAATGCAGAAAAAAAAGCTTGTTTTGTTTTTACAGCATACACTGATCATCTTAAGTGACGCCTTAAATTTGATGTGCAGGCTCCTTCGGTCGGGACTATACCAAATATGTATTGGGACTTATATTTTAATAACATTTATTGTAAAAAATGTTTATTTGTTTTTTTTCTCTAAAGTTTTTAATTTAGCGTTTTTTATCTCTTAAGGGGATTTTTAATTCTGATTTACATTTTTTAACTTTAATGTACTGGCATATATCTATATGCCAGTACATTACCCTTTGGACTGATAGGTATGCCCTAGCAACTGCCTGTGTACTAAGTAAACCCTAACCACAGGAAATATGGTCAGACTGCCCTATGGTCCTTCAATGGACCCTGGGCTGTGAGTCCATATAAGGTGTGTCCCTCGATCGCATTACGGGGTTCCCCCTCCTCATTTTCCCTTTTGAATGCCGAGATCCACTTTGATCGCGGCATTCAAGGGGTTAACAGCGGAGCTTTTCCACCATTAGAGTGGGGCTGAGGCTGTGTATTTCAGACTTTCTGTGCCCGTGCGATAGGAGTAACGAGCACTCATCCCCATACTAGCTCCTTGTAAAAGGAGCAAACTAGCACCGATCAACGAGCGGTCTAGTTGATCGGCGCTTGTTGCACTGCCGAAATTGGCCGGTGTAAAAGTACCTTTACCCCAAAGGGCTTGTCCATACGTAACGGAATTGCTTCAGAAAATTTCTGCCGCAATTCCGTTGAAAGTAGCAGACATTTCCTGGGTTTTTTAATTGCAGAAAATGTGTGTTTAGCTGCGTTTTTCCCAATGTTGGGAGATGGTGACCTCCGCTGAAAAACGCAGCAGTTCAGTCCACTTTCCGCGGCAGGAATTAACATGCTGTGGTCCGAGAAACACGCACCGCAGGTGAATTTCTGCTCAGAAATTTTACACAGCGTGTGGGTGAGATTTGTTAAATCTCACCCACTTTGCTGCTACTTTCTGGATGGAAAATATGCAGCAATTCCGGTACGTGTGGACAAGCCCTTAGTATTCACACAGGCAGGTTTTGTAGGAAGGGGTTTCAACTGCAGTGTTTTTCTACTGTGATTTTGTGATAATTGCTGCAAAAAGACGTGAAACCTGCATGTGTAGAGTACACCCTTTAGGGTGAGTTCACATGTAGCGTAAATACAGCGGATTTTCCTGTGGAAAATCCGGTTCATAATACAGTAACAGCAGAGTAGATGAGATTTGAACAAATCTCATCTAGACGGTGTGTAAATGATTAGCGGAAAAAACCTCATAGAAGTTGACCTGCGGTGCGTTTTTTTAATCTGCTACATGCGTTTGCGTAATCGTTGCTGTTTTGTTGCGGGTTTCCCCCATTGAATTCAATGGGAAGGTAAAGCCTGCAACAAACAGATGTTTCGATTTTTGCAGCGGAAAATCTGCAATTCCGCAGCAAAAATTGCAAGTCAGAAAAAAAAGTTACCCAGAATTCTGTGATTTTTCTGCTAGGCCGGCCTCCTGAGACGACGTTTCATCCCATGTTACCGCTGCCACTCAATGCTAAGTCTATATAGGAATGACAAGAACGGCCAACTACGTCACTTGGCTGCTCCATTCAAGCTCCTCCTCACTGCGGGGGGGGGGGGGTGCAATGAAGATTTGGGGGTTTGGGAACCCTGTCCTCGTGACTGGTGGGACCCCTAGCGATGAGACAACTCTTACATTCTGTATCCTGTGGAAATTTATAATTGTCGTTTCAGTGAGAACCCTGTAAATTCGATTTTTAAAAAATCTCATTCACGTTTAAGTAACATCTTGACACTCCAGTTTTTTTTTTCACTGCAAAGAACACGGTCAAAAGAAGCCAAATGTGAACTTGACCTAATAAATGACATGTAAGGGTTGAATCAGATGTAAAATCACTTTCATTCTGTTAATTCTTGGAACAATGTTTTTTTTTTTATTCTTTATTTCCGTGTTGATGGACCTTGATGGTGGTACAAGTTGACCTTGGGGGTTGCCCCCCCCCCCCCATCTACGAGATACAGTTGTCTGTTGGATCGCCATAGCAAAACAAAGTATAGGATGGAAACGCCAGTTCTGCAAATCAGCAGTAGATGTGATTCAGGCGTCGGAGTGTGTAATATAAAGAAATTACAGGAATGTCTTGGAAGAAGAAAGTTAGTGTTTGTTCTCCCCGGATTTGTCTCCCACATGTTACACATTGCTTAGCGCTTATATTTAACATGTTTTTGCCGTGTTGTGGCTTCCCAGTGGATTTGCTTGTTCTCCCTCCTCTGTCTTCTTCCACCGCTTTCACCTTCTCCCTTATCTCCACCGGCCACTTTGCACCCTCCACCCCCACCCTGGCTTTTCCGCTCCTTTGCCATGAAACAAATCCCTGGTGTTGCTAGAAAGCTGGTGGTAGGCGGGAGCTGGATCGGAAGAAATAGGTTAACCATTTGCCGGAGGGGTTTGAAAACAGACTGAAGAAAGTAAATGGGAGAAAAAACTTCCTGTTTGTTTTATGTAACAGAAGGGAGACGTGAAACTTTGCTGAAGGAAAAAGAAAAGTGTATTAACCCATTTGCTGCTAGATGGTACGACCTAAGCTTCATTCACACAGTGCAGAGTTTGCTGCAGATTTTGCATGTAATATTTAAGCCAAAACCAGGAACGAAACCGAAATAGAAGAAATTGATAAAGAAAGACCTTAAAGTGTCTCTCCTCCTGGATCCAATTCTGGTTTTGGCTTTAAAAAGTGCATGCAAGATCTGCATGGGATGAACAAGGCGTAAAACTGGATTCACACGGGATGGAAATGCTGCAGACTTTCCGCACCGTATCCGCAGTGTTTCTGCATTGTTTCTGTGTTACGTGCAGCAGATTTTTCTACAGATTTCACCCTTTTTACCTTGAAAAATCTGCAGAATGCTCTGAAAATGTTTATCCACATGTGGTTGAGATTTGTTACATCTTCTTCAAATGGCTGAGACGCCAATCTGCTGCCGATTTTTTTTCTGCACAGAAAATGCAGCATTTCTGTCCTATGTGAATGTAGCTTTAGGGTATGTTCGCACAGGGTGGATACACTGCATTAAACCACACAGCATATCCGCCCTGTGCACCGCAGGGAATTCCGGTTGATAAAACCGCACCAAATTGTGGTGCAGTTTTACGACTGGAATGTCCGCTGTGGAAAACTGCACCTAAAAACAACCCTTAAAAAAACATACTTGCATAGCCATGGCGACGCGTCCCTCAGCAGGCCGGCCTCCTGAGATGATGTTTCATCCCATGTGACCGCTGCAGCCTGTGATTGGCTGCAGCGGTCACATGGGATAAAATGTCATCCCAGGAGGCCGACCTGGATGAAGAAACACAGAAAAAAAATAATCTTATACCTACCCAGAATTCTGATTTGCGTTTTTTTTCCCGGCAGAATCGCTGCTTTTCCGCTAGCAAAAAACACAACTTCTGCTATTTGTTGAGGGTTTCACCTCCCCATTAAATTCAATGGGAAAAACAAATAAACATTGTTTACACAAATACAATTTATTTGCTGCACCGCCAATTTTTTGAGCGTTTTTTCCGCTCAGCACTTAGGCAGCGTGGGGATGAGATTTGTGCAAATCTCATCCACTTTGCTGCGGATTTTCCAACTCCAAAAGTTAGGTGGCAGTAATGACATACTGTAGGGCCGGGTCAACACTACAACTGGGGTTGTTGGAGTCTGGCCTTACATGGCACTTTAAATCCAAGCGAAAAGCTAGATCCTATATGTAGCTTCCTGCCGCTGTCTTTTCTAACGTTATATGACCGCTGCTGTGTACTTTCTGTGCCCATCAAGAGCAGTCTGACTTCTGCAGGGAGGGATAGAGCAGGATGCTGTCGATGAACGTATTCAACTCCATGCATTGGGCAATATATGGAAGCACCCAGCAGCTGAATATGGGAAGCAAAGGGTCAAATTTGTACTCAAAATGAAGATTGGGTGATGGTTCCAGCCGTGCCCCATCTCTACTGTTTCGTCAGATGAACCCCTGCACTGACTATGGTACCCTTCAAGTACACACTATTGAATTGCACATTTTACGTAGTAGATATTAGGGAATGGTTGGTTGTTTTTGCATATAGCACCTCCTCAGCATCCTTCAGACTCCATATGGGGATGCCCAACGTCCCCGATAATATTCTAGTGGGGTATCCTCTTTAGATAACTGCACGTGTGTATGGAGGACCGTCATGTGAGGATATTTCTGCGTTCTGCATAGTCTTTAATATGTCGTATCCTGACGCTTACATGTCCATTTTTTTGGTCACGGGTAGCTGATACGTATTTCTTAGATGCCTCTTAACTTTAGTGCATTCAAGAAGGTAAAAAAGAGGAAGCTAAATAGCGCTCCTCCATCAAGATAAGGTCATCACGTTTGTTCGTAATAATCCAGCCTGTAATAGGGTGACACGTTTCGACCGTGAAGACACCGGTCCGTGTCAAAACGCGTCACCCTATTAAAGGCTGTATTATTACTAAGAAGCTTGAGGACCTCTTATACTGATGGAGTAGCGCTATTTAGCTTCCTCTTTTTTTCCCTTCTTGAATGCAAAGCTATGTGGTGGTGCCCTGGTGTCCCACCGGTTAGGAAGCAGCAGCCTCATCACTTCTTTGTGTTACTGTCTCAGATGAGGGCAATTCTTACACCTGTGTCTGTTATCACCTTTTATATTTGGGGTTTCTGCACTATGGGGCGCTTCTTTCTTTAATTTTTTTTATAATAGACCAGTGATGTGCACTGATCAGGAAAAATGTAATTTTGAAATATGGTTTAAATCAATTCCACTATTTGTTGGCTGTACATGGTCACTTGTAATATTTGAGGTGTACAAGTATCTGACTACTCTCAAGTAGAAAAGCCGGCTATACAGGTTTAGACATCTCATCTTCTAAGATCTTCTGATGGCACCATTGACACAGCGGATGTCACCCAAGGGAAGAATTGAATGAAGAATTTTCCAGCAGAGGTGCACAAGAGGTCCTGTGGTCTCTTTATGACCCTAATGGTGACATTGGGCTGCATGTATGAAAATCTAAGAAAAGTCTGGCTCGATATGGCATAGAAAGAAATTTTGTTGTGATGGGAGTCCTTTTACATTAGTTTAGTGTCCTCTAGAATGTGCCTAGTGTGATATTTTCAAGACTTCCTGTGATTTTAGGCTCCAACAAATATGATCAGAAATTTTGCATTAGTTACATCATGCGTCGGGACTCCCCAGTAGACCGCACTGATGATAGTTGTACTTGGAGTTTTAGAGATTGTTGTCCTACATTACCATGGACAGCAGGTAAATTGTGGTGGTTGTAAGGTGGCCATTATCCGTGTTCACGTAAAAAACCTGTGTCTTATTTTATTTTTTACAAGTTCTGTATATGTGTATACGTACTTCTCTACCTGATACGTTTATGCACCCGGCTAAGCTGCATGGAGTCACTGCAGTTCCATACCGCACTGTGTGAAGGAAGCATTGCTTCCTCTGTAATACTGCACCTGATGGAACATGGTGCAAAACCTCTGTGTGCCTTCATGTGAAGGGTCGAAGGTACAACATGGCCCCATAGACTTCTATGGGTGCTATGTCATGGTTCTGGTGAGCTGTAATATTGGATTTGTGCATGAGACCTTCGTATGCTATTCGTATTCTCCCTTTCTTTCGATTATCACCAAAAATGGGATCGGATCTTCTCATCAGAAAATATTTTCCTCTTTTAGAATCCGTTCCTGTTTTTGATGTAGAATAGCATTATAAGGAGCAATCCTCCCTTCCGTTCTAAGTGGGAACTGAGCCTATTTTGGAGACCTAAAACCATTTTGGTTTCTAAATCTTTAGGGTAAGGCCCTGACACAGTCATGACGCAGCCAACAATCATGGTGCCGGTGCGGCTGTAAAACACCCTGTTAATGCGGGTAAAATGTCTCTTATCTGCAATCGTGCGGCCATTAATTAATACACCCTTTTATGGCCGCACGATTTTGCAGGTAAAGAACCGTTTAAGGCTAAGTTCACATCTCGTTTCTACTCTACACCTGACGTGCACGTTTTGACATGAAAAAACAATGTCGAAACATGCACCACATCATTTACATTGATTTCTATGGTCAGGACGGATGCCCTAATGGTGTAGCTTGTGCATATGTTTTGTGTGTGCTCACGTTCTATCCTTCTTTTTTTTTTTCCATGTCCTGAAAAGCATAGTCTACTACGCTTTTCAGTACTTTTCCAAAACGTATACCACACGTATTCGTTTTTATTTGTATTGAAGTCAATGACAACGTATGTACAACGTATGTCATTTTAAACCCTAAGTTTGCATATGTAAAGCGTATACGTTTTTGACAACCATAAGGGAAATCTTGACTTTACAATGTCTGATTTAGCTCAAGAACAAAAAAAAGTATACGTTTTTATAAGTAAGAACGGACACAAACATATAAATGTATACGACATATACTACAAAAAAAGTAAGTGTATGTTACAAATGCATACGTTTTTGTAACTTGACCAGAAACGTGTGCACAAAACGAGATGTGAACTTGGCCTTACCTGCAATAACGCACGTCCATTAACAGGGTATTTGACAGCCACTCTGAACATGGTGCCAGCGTCACGTCCGTGTCAGGTGGCCTTAGGCCCCATGCACACGACAGCAAAAAACGGAGCCATTCACTTTCATTGAACACTGACACCTTTCCGTAGCACTATGGAAGGGTGTCAGTGCCGTGGAAATGTTCCGGGAATTATGGAACATGTCCGTTCTTTCGCATTTTGCGGGCCGTGCTCCCATACTTTGTATGGGAGCACGGCCCGAAAATGCGGCTGTCAGTCAGCGGCCGGCCGTGCCCGCAATCGCGGGCCGGGATTGCGGGCACGGTCGTGTGCATGGGGCCTTACTCTGAATTTGTAAAGCTAATAGTCTGGTACTAGACTAATGTAAAGTAATGGTCATCATACCCAGTTATACTAGTCTGTACTTTTACTCCGCTATGCACATGTTATGCAGAGGTATTGGTGACCCTTTAATGCATCCATCTGACACACTTATGTAACCATTTCCTTGCTCCAGGCTGTGAATGAGTGAGACAAGGATGCACAGAGCTTGCCATTCAGCCATCCTGCAAAAAAAGTGCACGCAGCATAATTGAAGGAAATAGACTGTCAAACACTGGCACCTTTCAAAATATTGAAATAAAGCCATGGGCATAAACCAGACCGGATAAGAGACATCCCTGCTGCCATATGCCAACGGACATCCGGCACACTATACCCTACATATTTCACGTGTATGTTAATGAGGTTCACATATCCAAATGTATAAGTCTGTACATAAAGTCCTTTTGGAAAACCTAGTTTTAGGCATTCATATTCCATTTTCTTTGGTATTGATGCTGGACTTTTCATGACCGGGATAGAACTTGAAGAGCTCCTAATGGGATATTCTTACAATATAATCCTCAGACATGTGTCCAGCTCGGACCCCCCTCCATGATTTTTGTTCCTTTTTTGTTTTTCTCGTTTGAAATCAAACGCAATGTATGCATTTTTTATTTTTTTTATTTCATTTTTTTTTGTTAAAGCAGAGTAGTACAAGTCTTTCCTTTTTATACTTTTCTCTTTTAGAATTTTCTCCTGGCTAAAATAAGGAAGCACCAAGCTGCCATATGTGACCTAATGGAAACCTCCAAGTGAGAGCAAGAGCTTTCTTTTATTTGTTGCCTATATATGAATAATATCCTTGTGTAGTTGATCGTTCATACTAAAGGCCCTTTTACACCGGCCGATAAGCGGCTGGTCACACGGAGCTATGGATGGGGACGAGCGGTCGTTACTCTGATCGCTCGTCCCCATCAATTACCATCATGTCAGCAGCGGAGATGTGCTGCTGACAACGATAATCTTTTTACTTTTTTAAAACTATATGACCAGCAGATGATCGAGCAGTTCATCTGCTGATCATTCCCCTGTTTACACAGGGAGATTATCTGCAACGAGCATTCTATGAACGCTCGTCTGCCCGATAATTGTCCAGTGTAAAACCCCCTTTAGGTCCAACTATTTTTTTTATTTAAATCTACTGTGATCTAAAAGGATGTACTGGATGAAAATGACTAATTCTTTGTAGACCTAACAGTGAAGATATGAGATCTCTGTTTTGAGAATAAGATCGTAGTCAAATCTTGGAATCCGCATGATCATCTGAGGGGTCAACGTCTATAGTGGCCGTTGACTATATTAATGCTGTTGCTAGGTAGAATCTGGTATTTTCAGTCTTATTCGTTTGCTCTTTCCATGTGTTTGCACCAAGGGATGACTATAAGAACTTAAAGAGGCTCTGTCACCAGATTATAAGTGCCCTCTCTCCTACATAATCTGATTGGCGCTGTAATGTAGATAACAGTGGTTTTTATTTTGAAAAACTCATTTTTGAGCAAGTAATGAACAAATTTAGATTGATGCTAATTACTTTCTTAATAGACAACTGGGCGTTCTTTACCTTTTTACCAACTGGGCGCTGTAAAGAGAAGTGTATGACGCTGACCAATCAGCGTCATGCACTTCTCTCCATTTCATTTTTAGCTGTAATTGCAGCACCGCGTGATCTTGCAAGATCACACTTTACCGAAGTGTCTTGAGAATGAATAGACATCGCTTCCAGCCGGGATGCAATGTCTATTCACACTCCTGACACTTCGGTAAAGTTTATGTGGGACTTAATCACAGAACACCGTGATCTAGTGAGATCATGCTGTGAATGACTGCACAGTGTGATCTCGCGAGATCACGCTGTGCTGTGTAAGTAAGTCCCACAGAAACTTTACCGAAGTGCCGGGAGTGTGAATAGACATCGCATCCTGGCTGGAGATGATGTCTATTCACGCTCAAGACACTTCGGTAAGGTTAATGTGGGAGCATGTGACTGCACAGCATGATCTCGCGAGATCACGCTGTGCTGTGATTACAGCTAAAAATGAATGGAGAGAAGTGCATGACGCTGATTGGTCAGCGTCATACACTTCTCTTTACAACGCCCAGTTGGTAAAAAGGTAAAAAATATCCCAGTTGTCTATTAAGAAACTAATTAGCATAAATCTAAAATTGTTCAGAACTTGCTCAAAAACGATTGTTTTTCAAAATAAAAACCACTGCTGTTATCTACATTACAGCGCCGATCAGATTATGTAGGAGATAGGGCATTTATAATCTGGTGACAGAGCCTCTTTAATTTACTGCAATGCATTATATATTAGGACCATTGGACCACTGCCGGAACAATACCCTTTTGAAGAATATCCTTATTGCTTTGGTCTTCTTCCAAACATTGGCACCGGCCACTTGTGACTGTATGAACAGCCTTTTGTAAACGTTCTCTGAAATACATTCGCTTTAGAGTCTTGGATCAGTACTCCTCAACTACCTGCAACCGGTCGTGTTTTTAGGGTCCCCTTAAATGGGTTTTCTGGGACTTCAGCACCTCTACCAATGAGCTTACTTGGGCTTTGTTCACATCTGCGCTAGGGCTCCGTTTCGACGTTCCGTTGGAGCTTTCCATTGGAACGGAACCCCGACAGACACAAACGCAAACCATACACTTCCGTTTCCATCACCATTGATTTTCCTGGTATTGCAGCTCATTCCAGTTCATTTAAATGGGGCAGTGTCTGGTAAACAATGAGTGGACGCGGCGCTGCCCAGTGCGCTGCAGTCCCTTCACTTAGTTCATTGTGTGGGTGCCAGGAGTTGGGCCCCCACAAATCTGATATTGATGGCCTAAGGGTATAAAATCCATTTTAAAGTTCCGGGAAAACCCATTTCAGGAGACCCTCAAAACCTGACCTGTTGGAGGTAGTTGACGAGTACTGATTCAAGACACTTACACAAATTTATTTCAGAGAACATTCACAAAGGTGGTTCATACAGTCATAAGTGGCGATGTGCAGGTGATTTCATTAGCGTCATTACGTCCGTTCCCACTGTGAAAGACCTTTAAAATATGATGGACGTGCCGATGGACCATTTGTAGTGACTTTTCTGCCGGAACAACAAGGGTTTGGCTGTATTTAAATCTAATATGCCAAATCTTTGATTTGACATCTAATGTCTGCCATCGGGGGACAGTCCAGGGACTCACATACACGTTAAATTGTCTGCTCCCACCAATATTATACTATGGGCACATAATGTTTTGGCCCTACTTTTAGCGTGTACGTTGGGGAAGCTCTTGACGTACACGCTAAACGTGTCCATTGGGTTCCATTCGCTAGACTGAGGCCAAGAGCGTGTCCTTTTGGCCTCTGTCAGGCAGGTATATGTCATAGTAGACTACGCTTTTCCATCTATAGGGATCCCGCAAATAAACGTATACAGCGCGATATGGTTTTTTTTTAACATGAGCCCATGTGTGACGGATGCCACTATATGTCACATTTGTATGTTTAGCATATACGTAATGGGCTTTTCAATAGCCTTAACATGACATATATACGTTAAATGGATACAATTCTAGTCTATGGTGACGGATGCCACTGTTTAGGCATCCATCACAGCCTACGTATAACTTATGTCGGGAGCTTTTCCTGGTGTATACGTTAAATGTAGGGCCGTTATGTGCACATAGCTATACACAATAGACTAAGGCTAAGCTTCTCTTCAGGAAGACCTTACACCACCACAGAAGTTGACCGATTATTTTTTGTGTATATTATTTTTGGCTCCTTTTTGGATTGTTGCAATCCTCAACGTTGATCGTTGTACAATTTTCAGTGGTGTCATGGAGGTCGTGAAGTGCACCTATAAAGTGTTTTATAGTTCGTATAAATGGTATTCTGTTTTATTGGAGGTGGCTAATTTCATTTAGATGAGTTCATGTACTTTCAGGAAATATTGTGAATGACTAGAATTAAGAATTGATCTGTTTCGGAGGCAGCCTAGTACAATAAGATATTTATCTTATTTCTTTGGAAAGTCTTCCTGGTGGAATGTTACAACATCATTTTCTTATCGTGACAAGGCTTTTCCGAGCTTGTAAATGGGGGGAAATGGCTTCATTGATTGTGCTGCATATTTGTATACTTCGATCTATGGGAGCTACTGGGAACAGACCTTCACTGTAGAAGACCAATTCAAAAATAAACTGTGGCTAGCCGCGTCCCCTCTATGAAAATAAAGTGTTCTGCACTATATTTTCACCATATAGCAAGGACTCTTTTTGAGTTCAATGTATTTGCAGAAGTATCTCTTGATGTGCTCCAAGTCAAACACGACAGAAGCAAAGAATTCACCGGTCATCCCTGCGTTAATTTGAGTTGGTCCCCGGTTTAGGCAGGGGTGTCGTAAAATGTGGTTTGTCTGAGAAGACCGCATGGACTCTCTCTTTGCTCTGACCTGCGGTTACACTATTGTTTTTGTAGGTACTGTTATCAATACTCGCATGATTTGCAAGTTAGAATTTCTTTAATAAGTAAGCAACATCTGCAAAAGTCCTAGAATGGGTTTACATGCTACAGTGCACATTACGTAAAGTGGTTCATTCTTTACATGGACGGCAATTGATCTGAATGTAATACTGTCAGGGGAATGTCCGCCTGGCCCCTGCAGCTTTCTCTATCAAAATCTGCTGGGCTCCTCTCATATTAAAGGGGTTTCTGTGATGAGACAACCACTTTATAAGAATGTACTGAAGCAAATTCCACCATGGCTACCCTGCCGGATTTCAGAAGGCTAGAGGCTGATTTCTGCCCGTTTGTAGACTGAATTTCATTCACAGACTGCAAACGTTAAACTCTAGGGGCAGGGGGAAATCATAGCAATGACGTGTAGTCCGTTGCAGCCCTGGTTTAAAGGGGTTATCCTAGAATCAGCCGTAAAAAAAAAAAGTATATTCCTAACTTCAGAAATCCTAGAGAAACATGCACGTACGAGTCTTCTAGCTGTTAATTTTCTGTCTCCGGGGTCAGGTATTCATTTAGTCAAATAGATGGCCCCCTTGTCCTGCACATGGCACTGCCATTTGCTGGTGGGAAACGACATTTCCCACAAGCGTCTTGGGACTGCTCTGCGGTGTATACTGCGCGTGCTCGCCCTGTGCAGTGAGGGAAAACCACGCACGAGCGGAATCACTTTACAGGGAGAGAAGCAACACCGCTATAAGGTGTGGTGTCCAACTACGCAAGCTCTTACTGTGAAAGCCAAAACTAATGGAGGACGTCTCCAGTGGCAACCAGGTAAAAAAAATTGCTGTAGCGCATGGGGTATTTGGTGGGGGGAGTCATGGCAGATAAAGTTTGGGACAATGAGCCATATTTAGACTTCTGGGAATACGCCTTTCCCTGGCTACATTATATTATGGGATTGCTGTTGAAGCCGTTCCCTAACATAGTTCGCTAAACTGCTCCAAGGTGGAGTTACTGAATTGACTTTATGGAATGTAAGAGGAATTTTCTAGGAAAACCTGTGCTTCAATGTTAAGTGTACACCATAAATTGGAACTATTCCCTCTCGTGATGGTACGTGACCATGTGCATAATGTTCATCAGTTTCTCTCCATTCCAGGTTGCTCTTTTATACCAGCCTCCAGCTCTAATCTTTTATTTTGTTTGTGTCTCTTGCAGTGACAGTTATGCACGCGTGCGAGCTGTGGTGATGACACGGGATGACTCCAGTGGCGGGTGGTTGCCGCTTGCAGGAGGGGGACTCAGCTGTGTCACCGTGTACAAAACGTCCCACCCTGAGGATAACCGTAGTGCAGACTTTCTTGTCCATGGAGAGAGACTCCGAGATAAAACGGTGAGAGAGGAAGTGCAAGGTGCTGCACCATGTGCTGTGACACTTTTGCCCTTCACTATAAAATACTTCTACTTGTCAATAATGCTTCCTGCATTGCTGTTTTTTTGCCACATTTGAGTGATGCTTGACCTTACAGCCATTTTGAACACTATAATAGGGGATTACACAAATAGCCTTTCCGTTCAATTCAGACCCCTCAACAGACGGACATTTATGGCAGTCTAGAGTCTAACGGATTCCAGCCTGTACATGCTGATGGATCTGCTGGGCAAAAACTGTGAATTTGAGATTCTTTGCAGCTCAACAAGGGGTTGTCTAGGATTGGAAAAAACTGCCTCATTCGAAACAGTGCCACTCTTGTCCAATGTTTGTTTCTGGTATTGCAGCTCAACTCCATTCACTTCGGCCCATTGACCATTGTGGTGCTGTTCTTGGTGGGGGGAAAAAAAACCAGTCACTTTTTTTCTAACAACCCCTGGAACATAATTTCTGCCTGATAAAGCGGACTGGAGACCTGCTTTTCCGTGCATTTCAGATAGAGAGCATCATGCTGTCTGATGAAGGGGGGAAAGAAGGTTCTCACCCTGACTTGGTATCTCTCTTCCTCCCTCTCTAGTGGTTTGGTGTGGATTTTTCTTGGGTTTATACTACACCTTTCCCTAAAGCTATTGTGGGGCATTTGTAGTCTAAAGTCAGGGCAACATGACACTATATTGTCCGCGATGATCCTGACATTTTTATCAGATATAACACCTCTCCCACTGGAGTGTCTCTTTAAATAATATATTATGGAATTGTTTAAACCGGTTCACGATGGAGCTTTACTACTTACTCCGTGTGTTGGTCTGTCATAGTATAAGCCTCACAGACCGTTCTCACTTTTTTTTTATATTTGCTATTGGCATCTTTTTGTTCATCTTTTAGTCTGATCTTTGATAACATAAACTGTTTTGAATTTGCAGAAATGTATTCTACTATCCTGCAGATATGTGAATTCCTGTGATACTATTAACTGTAGCATCGAAAGTGCTTAATAGGTGTCCCTAAGTTAAATGGGTGGTGTCATTTTGTCCATATTCGGACATATGGACGACAGAGAAGTGGGTGTTCCTCTCTTAGGACCCCACGCTAACTAGAAGTGGTTCTAGCTCTAAAACGGCAACTTCCCCTGCCGGGGGTCTCTGATCTAACACCTTTATAGCTGTAGCATAACTGGGCAGAATTCTGCAGCAATGATCCAATACACCAAAGAAAATCTACATTTGAAGGACTGAAAAGCAACCGCGTTCTATTAACCAAGCAATTCATGCAACATGTCTTCATGGAAACAGATCTGTACAGAGGAATTGGCAAGAATTTCACGACCGCAAAATGACAGTGTTTGCTTGCATTTATTGCTGCTAAAGGGGCCACCAGTTAATACGTTAGTGGACGGATACTCTTTCACATGGATGATGTGGGGGTTGGATAACTTTGTTCCCCTAAATGCCGCAATGATTCTCTTGATATTCGTACAGTACGTGACATGCATCGCACTTCAGCGCCAAGAAAACATGTGCTTGTGGTACTTGGTCACCATGCCTGTTGCGGAGTGCTTCTCTCCATGGCAACGGTGCACTGTCTCCGACTGAGGATAATGAGTCTGCAGGAGACAGACTGGTAGTGGATGTAAGCTACAAGATCCTGCGTGAATCGGCTCACCCCAGGCATGGCTGATTTGTGCTGCCAAATCTAGGCACACAGCTAAAGGGCTTTGTTGGTCACTTTTAGGATACGGGGCTTGGTTTTGCAGGGATTGAATCCAACACAATGCCATCACCTGCTGACAGTATTAATCGTCTGGCGTGTAGAAATTTTCCGTTTTGAGAACACTCACAACATGAATAGAGAATGTCCAGATCTCAAATAATTGCGCCCACAGCATGCTGAAAGTAGATCACCTCTTGCTGTACTTAAAGGAGAACTTCTGAAATGTTATAGTGTTATGTATAAGAAAATCATTAGTAAGCACAGATTTCCAGAATGAAACAGCTGTATATATTTGTTACTAAAACTCTACTACATCATTGTACGCAGGGGCGGATTTGGAGCTTAAAGAAATCTGAAAGTGGCCCCACGTTGTGGGTGGGTCCAGCACAAGTGGGCGGAGTCAGCAAACCATTAGCTGTAGCTACATTGGTTGATGGATGTAATAATGCAGCCTTATTATAATTGTCCGCATTGGGCTGTGTTCACATCTGCATTGGATGCTCTTAGGCGGCTTTCACACCATAGTATTTCTATTCATATAATGTATGTGTTTATAAAGCTCCCAGGAGACGCATTAAATGGCTTAAAAAACTGATGTCTCTGCTATCCGTCCTCCATAGGCGCCCATGTTAAAAAAAAAAAATAAAAAAAAAATATATGTATATACATACATATGCATAGAATAGAGCAGCCTTCAAAACTATTCCACACAGCAAAAAAAAAAAAAAGCTACAAATCTTCTGGATTCCACCGCAACAGAGGCTTTTTTAGCGCCCATAGGTTGTATGGGGGTCTATGGATCCATTTATCATATTCGTCAGGAGATTTTCCGCCACATCCAGTAAACTGATAGAAATACCATGGTGTGAAAGAAACCTTAGAAGCTTCCACTGCAGGTCCCAAAAAATTAATTGGGGCCGAAATAGTGCAGCATGCTGTGCAATTTTGTCTAGTAAAATGCCGGGCAGCAAGTGGTAGGGGTACTATGGGCAACAGATAGTGGTAGGTGGGTCTCATGGGATGCAGGGGACACTGAAGAGGATTTTTAACTTTATTTGTGGTGGGGGGCACAGGTGGTGGCTGAGGCTTTGTGGGGGGGGGGGGGAGAAGGGCATAGAAGGAGGCAGAGGTTAATCAGGGGGCCATGGGGAGAGTGTAGGTGAAAGCAGGGACATATTTAGAGTTGATTCTGCCCTAGGCACTTTTAGTGCTGATTCCCCCTATAACTCCTGAAGGTACGGAAACAGCATAGCTCGCTGACATTGCGGCTCCAGCGCTGGACCCAGGAAAGGTAAGATAATAATGGCTTTGCTTTTTTATGAGGTATTTATTTATTTTTTACAGGTTGGGCTGTTTGACTACTTCGATGACTACGTTTTTTTTTTTTATTCTCAATAAAATGGTTAACGCGGGTTGTGTGGGGGTTTTTCATTTTCAATAAAATAATTTTTTTTACTACTTTATATTACTAAGGAGGGGCTTAGTGTTAGCTGGTGAAAAAGCTAACACTAACTCTCCCATTATTACCCCGGTACCCACCGCCACCAGGGATACCGGGAAGAGCTGGGTACAATCCAGGATCCGACCATCTGTAGTGACGGTCGGGCGCTGGAGTGGCTGCAGTCTGGTATTACTAGACTGGGAAAGCCTAAAAACCATGGCACTTCCTACCCTGGTAATGCTAGTCTGCTGCTGCAATGTTGTATCCGACTAGTTAAGAAAAATGCGTAGTTTTTTCCTAATTAATTATTTTCAAAAACTTGGGGTCCCCCCCTCATTTTTCATAACCAGCCAGATACAACATAGCAGCAGCAGCCTAGCATTACCAGGGTGGGAAAGGCCACAGTTTTTGGGCTTTCCCAGCCTAATAATACCAGCCTGCTACCGCCCCATTACGCGATCATCGTTACATATGTTCAGGGCGTTGGGTTGTATCCCGCTATTCACGGTACCCGTGGTGGCCTTGGGTACTGGGGTAATTATGGGGGGGGGGTAGTGTTAGCCTTTTCACCGGCTAACATTAGTAATGGACGCTGTCAATCCGTAGTATTGAAATATCCGCAATAGTAATATAGTTAAAAAATTTGACAAAATATTTTCTTGTAATAAAAACTCCCCACAACCCTCGTTAACCATTTTATTGAGAATAAAAAAAGCTGCCATCTAAGTAGTCCTCGAATCCGAAGTAGTCCAGCAGCCCAACCTGTAAAAAAAAACACAAAAAAGAATCTGTAACACATAAAAAAGCAAAACCATTATTATACTTCGTTTTCTTGGGTCCAGCGATGGGGAACTCCTGAAGTCACTGCCCATATATGGATAGCGACATCAGTACCAGTGCTTGAGTCCCCGAGCAGAGCGCTAGTAGAGGCTCTACACCGAGACTGCGGTCCAGAGAAAGCTCCTGACCTCACTGTCCAATAAAGGCTCTCTCCCTGGCTTCCGGCCTTAGGAAACTCCTGACGTCCCTGTCCATATATGGATGGTGACTTCAGGACATCCTTCAGGGCAGGAACCCTTTTTGACAGCCATCACGAGCTAGAGCAGGAGAGCGACCCCTGATCAGTGGAGTGGCTGGCCCACTAGGAACATTTCTGGCAAAGTACATGGCCAATCCACCCCTGTACAATGATTTTTTTTATTTATTTTTTTTTAAATTGGGACGCATTTATTGTGCAGTTTTCAACAGGTTTTGTTAATGCAAATGTTGACGTGCAACAAATTTGCAGTAAAATTTGTGACTTTTCTCAGCGCTCGCCAAAATTTGAAAGTGACGAGAACAGTGGGTGTGTTCCCCAAGTAGATGTAGTTTAGGTTACATTTATTAACCCGTTAGTGACCGGCCCATCGTGTTTCTACGTCGGTCACTAACGGGCCTTCTTCTGATGCCATAGACTTTTTACGTCGCGGCATCGGAATAAGTAAACAGAGCAGGGAACTGTCAGATCTCCCTGCTCTCAGCTGCTAGAGGCAGCTGAGGGCTGGGAGCGTCCCTGCTCTGCCGGGTGAGATCGATATTAGTATCGATCTCACACGTTTAACCCCTCAGATGCGGTGCTCAATAGCGAGCACCGCATCTGAGTGGTTTTGGAGAGAGGGAGGAAACTCCCTCTCTCTCCCACCGACACCCGGCGATACTATCGCCGAGTGTCTGTGTCTCTAATGGCAGCCGGGGGTCTAATAAAGGCCCCCAGGTCTGCCTGGAGTGAATGCCTGCTAGATCATGCCGCAGGCATGACATAGCAGATGCCTGTCCGTGTTAAACGGACAGACAGTAATACACTGCAATACAAAAGTATTGTAGTGTATTATAAATTCGATCGGAGAATCGCATATTATAGTCCCCTAATGGGACTAGTAAAAAAGTGAAAAAAAAGTTTAATAAAGTTAATTAAAAATAAAATGTGAAAAAAAATGAAAAACCCAGCTTTTCCCCTTACAAAATGCTTTACTATTTAAAAAACAAAATAAAGTTAAAAAGTTACACATATTTGGTATCGCCGCGTCCGTAACGACCCCGACTATAAATCTATTACATTATTTAACCCGCACGGTGAACGCCGTAAAAAAACTATGGAAAAATTGCTGTTTTCTGTGAATCCTGACTTTAAAAAAATGTAATAAAAAGTGATCAAAAAGTCGAATCTACTCCAAAATGGTACCAATAAAAACTACAAGTCGTCCCGCAAAAAAAAGCCCTCATACAACCGCATCGGCAAAAAAATAAAAACGTTACGGCTCTTCAAATATGGAGACACAAAAACAAATAATTTTGAAAAAAAAGCGTTTTTACTGTGTAAAAGTAGTAAAACTATACAAATTTGGTATCGTTGCAATCGTAACAACCCGCTGAATAAAGTTATTGTGTTATTTATACCACACGGTAAACGGCGTAGATTTAGGACGCAAAAAAGAGTGGCGAAATTTCAGATTTTTTTCTATTCCCCCCCAAAAAAAAAATTATAAAAGTTAATCAATAAATAATATGTACCTAAAAATGGTGCTATTAAAAAATACAACTTGTCCCGCAAAAAACAAGACCTTATACAGCGATGTCGACACAAAAATAAGAAGGTTATAGCTCTTGGAATGCGACGATTGAAAAACGTAAAAAATAGCTTGGTCATTAAGGGCCAAAATAGGCTGGTCATTAAGGGGTTAAGAAAGATATGTGAAAATTTTGCATACTTTGATACAAATCCTCGCCTGATTGTCTGATAAGGCTGGGTTCACACGACCTATTTTCAGACGTAAACGAGGCGTATTATCCCTCGTTTTGCGTCTGAAAATAGGGCTACAATACGTCGGCAAACATCTGCCTATACATTTGAATGGGTTTGCCGACGTACTATGCTCACGACCTGTCATTTACGCGTCGTCGTTTGACAGCTGTCAAACGACGAAGCGTAAAATGACTGCCTCGGCAAAGAAGTGCAGGACACTTCTTTGCAACGTAATTTGAGCCGTTCTTCATTGAACTCAATGAAGAGCAGCTCAAGATTTACGAGCGTCAAAGACGCCTCGCATAATGCGAGGAGGAGCTTTTACGTCTGAAATGACGCAGCTGTTTTCTCCTGAAAACAGTCTGTCTTTTCAGCCGTAAAAGACAGTTCCCGTGTGCACATACCCTTATTCAAAATGAGACAAATTTGAAAAAAAAAAAATGCCACAAATCACTTCAACTATCTCCTCTACTTAGACAAGTCTTAGTAGATGTGGGCCATTGTGTCGGACTTCCAATAACGGAGATCCCTGAATGATGGTTAATTGGGGTTGACTGCTCTATAGCACCCTTAATCTCTGTCTGTGACGTATCAGAAGAACATTTTGATTGGATTTCCTTTTATTACTGGTCTGTGCACACAAAAAATTAGTCTGAAATGCAGAATCCTTGGCATTTCCGAATAAAAAATATTTTGTATCCGTGTAAAAATATTGTATTAGGGATGATTTAAAATTATATATATTTAAGTTGATCCAAAGGCAACAATTGTGTCCCGATCTATTACCACATGTGAGTGAAGAATAGCTCAATGTCATATTTATACCTATGTGGGGGAAGCAGATTGACAATTTCTAAACATCAAATCATAGATTCTTCTATTTTAAAGTACCTGTTAACGGGACGGTCTCATTACAAACTCTTGTCCATATGCCCTATTGGAGAATATGGACGAGACCTATAGGGCTACCCTATGAGCCAGAGTAGAGAGCTGCTACAAATGGCACCTCTTGTTTTGGTGGGATCTGGCCTGTCCATCTATTCATGGATGGCTATTCGTTTGAATGGGTGGCATGTTGTTCTACATTTTTCCTGCAGTGGCCGCCGGAGCTTCCTCTGGCAATACCAGTTGATTGCCAGACCCGTATAAAAGGCACTATCGTGATAAGACAAAACCTTTTAATACATGCAAGAACGATAATTGGTTCATTTCACTAGCATTTCTGAATTAATGCCATTGTGATTATGACGGTTAACTAGCAATATGAAAAGTTAGTGACTTGCACAAAGCCTCGATAATAGAGCTGACAATTTTGATTGGACTTGTCGACCATGTCTATGGTGGGCCACGCGTGGTAGGGTTAGTGGCAGCTCCCACCAACATTGCCAGTATATCTCCCATCTTTTAATTTCTACAGTTGAAGATGATGATTTTGGGTTTATTTCCGATTAAATCCACACCACTTCTACCTCAGCCCGTGAGGTTATTGACTCAGCTTTTATAACACAAATAAGCTTTCAATACATGGAGATCTGGAGCTGATGGGCCGTTTCATTGCATATTTTGAATAGCTTACAAGTAACCAGGAGACGTCTGCCCTGTAGTTCTGCTCTTTGCAGATTTACAGTGGACATATTGATTATCAGCATGGTTTTATGAGCCTGGCTGGAGAGGCGGCTGTTACCAGCTGGGTCCCGCTGTGGATTTCCCATCAGTAAATGCACTGATCTGGTTAATCCAAGAAGCAGGTTTCACTTACTTTGGCCTCTTCTAGAAGTCCCTCCCCCACTCCCTAGACGCCCCTCACGCTACACATGGGCTGAATAAATCCCTGAAATCTAAAAGCCCCCTTCTGGTCATCTGTCCCATCAGATGAAGTAATGTTCTCATATTTTTGTAGTAATTATTGATTTAAAGTGTAGCTAAACGTTTGACAAACTTCTGACATGTCATGGTGACCTGTCAGAAGTTTGGATTGGTGGGGGTCCGAGCACTGAGACCCCACCAATCGCTAGAACGAAGCAGCTGAAGTGCTCGTGTGAGCGCTCAGCGGCTTCGTGTCTGTTCGGCTTTTTCCGGAAAGCCGATGTATCGGAGTACGGGCTCATAGACTTTCTATTGTGTCCGTACACCGATACATTTATTTCCGGAAAAAGCCGAACAGACACGAAGTGGCTGAGCGCTCACACGAGCGCTGTAGCTGCTTCGTTCTAGCGATTGGTGGGGTCTCAGTGCTCGGACCCCCACCAATCCAAACTTCTGACATGTCACTATGACGTGTCAGAAGTTTGTCAATCATTTAGCTGCACTTTAACCACTTGTATTGTGACGAATGATCAGAAGTTAATACATTTCGACATTTTTGTTGCGTCCTCTAAAATGAACAAAATCCCCAGAAAAAAAAACTAACTCTTGGGCAGTCCTGTTCTGAGTTTACTTATCAGTTGTATCTTAAATATATTTGTCCTCAAATAGTTGCGCGGCTAACGGTATAGTTTCTGCATCCTAAAATATTATCGTGATCAGCAGCACATCTCCCTGTTTAAACGTGACATGATAGAAATGTGTGGGAACGAGCGATCGCAGTAGCGCCGTCTCCATGCATTACTCCTTGTTAAAGGAGCAAACGAGCGCCGATCAACGGGCTGTCTCATAGATCGGCCCTCGTTTACACTGCCAAAATGTGCCAGTGTAAAAGGACCTTAATTGGTGTATGGCCAGCTTTAGTTTAGTTTATTTGCCCATAAGGTGTTCTTGACATTAGATTAGATTGTGATGCCGACTATGGATAGTGGTGAATGTGAGTATTCTCTGTACAGCGCTGTGGAATATATTGGAGCTATATAAATCCTCTACAGTAAGTCATTTTTGATCAACTTTGAAAATTCCCCTGAGATATGAACTAGAATCTCAGTTACAATGTTTTTAGATGATCTCAAAAGTTTATTACAAGATGGGAGTATAGTCCCTAGAAATATATAAAGCAGATATGGGATGGAGAGCTGATGACCTCATGTAGGCGATGGCGTATCTGAGAGGTAATGCTGACAGGCAGCGTCCTGGTTGTATTCTGTTCTCCGGCAGTTCCGAAGCGTTAAGGAGAGGAATGTGACCTCCAGAGGCAACAGGGGTATCGATTTTTTTTTTTTTTTGAGAGCAGCAAAGAGGCCTCCTCCTGGGACCAGCTGCAGCCTCATGTATGCAGGAGGCCAGCGAGAGTCAGGTCAGGCCTCATGTTGCTTCCACACATCCTGCATTATTACTGTCACCTTCCTGCTCTGGGCTCCAGCCAGTCTACAGGAAGCCATAGCGATGCCTCCATCTGATCTCTCTATCACCCAGGAATAAATCCACTTGGCATCCTGCTGATGCAGCTCTGAGCTTACAGATATATACACGGACTACCTATTAGCGTGAATTATATGTCTGTCTGGTGAAATCATTTTGTTGCGGTATGTTACTGTCTGATTCTGTATTTAGATCCGTCTTTTCCCATACATCCTGGAGTTAACGACCCCCCCCCTCCCCCTCTCTTTTTTTTTTTTTCTGCTTTTTTTTTCTAGACTAGTCTTATTATTTCCAAACATGGATATAGTTATAGGAACAGAAGAAACTAGAGGATTATATTATGGGACTTCCTCACCTTAATTATAATTTCAGGGGTATTTAAAAGGTTTCTAACATAGAAAATATAGTGCTTTGTCATCATTTACACTTCCGTATGTTTTGTGGCATATACATGATTGGATGCTGGCGTATGCCATTCCCAATAAAACGTTGGAAAACTTCCTTGCAATCCTTTGACTGACCATACGTATCAGATAGACACCAGCTGAGTTGGTCTTTTCCGACTTCCCGGTAAACATGCATGTGCTGATTGGCAGAGCATGCATGTTTATTTCAATACTACATTCCTGATCCTTTTGTCTGACTGATCCCATACACATAAGATCATCGAATGATTCTACCGAAATCTACGAGTCTTTAATATGGTTGTGTAAATAAAGCCTAATGTGCACTGAAACAAACCCTGGTCCACAGAGTGGATTTTATATGCTATAGATGTGGGGGGGATTGTTTACACACATTTATAAATGTATGTAATACATAGAGCCATCTGTACAGACTAGCGGCAAATACAGAAGTAAACCCCCTCCAACTGCAGCGCCCCAGGGTCATCTCTGGGAGACTGAAAATGAACACTGTGAATTAGGATATGTGCTGTGTTATGTGATCCTTATGTATACAAGCTATAGAAACCCTTCTCTCAGGAAGGGAAACATGCCTTGACCATCACATTAGACCTTCAGCAGATCCCATCGTCTTAACGTCATTCTCAGCAAAGTTAATTTACTTTATATGGGGACATGTCATTAAACAGACATCAATTGAAAACCAACAAAACTTAGGAGGCAATGGCAATTTTTCTAGGCGCATTCACTGGCTTCCTGGCTCATGGGGGTTGTCCACTCCTGTTGTAAAATAAATTGGTTGTAGGCGCTTGCATCACAAAAAGCCCACCGTATTCTGTAGTAAAAATAGTTATGAGAAGATGACCGCTGACGGGTGGAGTTTACAAACATTTGGTCAGGTCAAGGCATCACAGTTATTACTAGTTATGAGAAGTCAGAGCTTTTTATTCTGATTTAAAGGTGTAAGTGATGTCTGTCTTCTCTTAGGCCACGTGGAACACAAACATTTACACGTGTAAATATTTGACGAAATTCCTAGAACTGACGGAGCAGCAATGTTACTTGATGATCTATTGAGTTCCTTTACCGGTGTCTCCGGCCACAATAGAGTGAGCCAAACGCAAGCGTGGCCACCTCTTCATTGATTTCAATAAGAAAAATGGCGGTGCCACTTTTGATTGGGGAGAACAGGGGTCCCACAATCCCTGATCACATCAGATGAGGTTCCCAGAGGTGGAACCCACATCTACTAGGCATTTATGCCCCAATTAGGAATACCTATCTTCAGGCTGTTTTGTGCAAGCATGGTACAACCTATAACCTCTTTTCTTACGGAGGAAACCGCCAAAACTCTCATTGTTGCTCTGATTCACTCTCGTCTTGACTACTGTAACTCATTACTAGTTGGTCTTCCCCTCACCAAACTCTCCCCTCTCCAATCTATCCTCAATGCAGCAGCCAGGCTCATATTTATGACCAACCGCTACACCAACACCTCTAATCTGTGCCAGTCACTGCACTGGTTGCCCATCCCCTTCCGAATAAAATTCAAACTTGTTACTCTCACCCACAAATCTCTCCACAGTGCTGCACCTCCTTACATCTCCTCCCTCATCTCTGTCTACCACCCTACTCGGGCTCTACGTTCTGCCAACGACCTTAGATTAAAATCCTCCATAATCCGAACCTCCCACTCCCGTCTCCAAGATTTCTCTCGTGCTGCACCAGTCCTCTGGAATGCGCTACCCCAGACAATCCGATTAATTCCCAATATCCTCAGTTTTAAACGTGCCCTGAAAACACATCTAATTAGACCTTTTTAGATTAGTCATCAGAATAAGATTCCCTCACACTCCTTCTCTTCATGTCCGTCATACACGGATACTGGCTGGTGACCGTCTCATGCAGCTTTATGTTACCACCCCATGTGTATAAAAATGGCCGGACTATTGTACAGAACAAACACTGTTACACTTTTTTTTACATTTCCTCATAGATTGTAAGCTCTTGCGAGCAGGGTCCTCACTCCCCAGGTTTGAATTGTAAATGAACTTTGTCACTATGTAATGTCTGATATTGTTTGTTTCATGTTCCCTCTAAATTGTAAAGTGCTGCATAATATGTTGGCGCTATATAAATAAAGATTATTATTATTAAGTGACATACGGTGTTGTGTCATATACCGTTTTTATTCTGTCCTCTATAGTTACTTGTCGGCTTTCTCTAGGTGGTCCTGGAATGTGTTCTGAAGAGGGAGCTGGTCTATAATAAAGTCACCCCTACTTTCCACCACTGGAGGATTGGAGACAAGAAATTTGGCCTCACATTCCAGAGTCCAGCAGATGCTAGAGCATTTGATAGGGGAATACGCCGTGCGATTGAAGATCTCACTCAAGGTATGTTCTAACCTTACAAGAAAACAACAATCTTATTGGTTTTGTTTTTCCTTGATACGCTGATGGACATTCTTCTACTGGTTGATTATACCTGCATCCAACTTAGCCTGTTGTTCCTAGGATGAACTTTAACAATTTGTTTTAGTGTGCTAAACGTGGTCTCTATTACCTCCTGTAGAGATACAGGCACTAAATGGACGACACTTGCAGCTAACAAAATTTCCCATGCTAAATGTGCAGATAAACTTGCAGTATTTGGAAAGTTGAATAAGGAAAAGCGTAAGGCCCTGTTCACATCTGTGTCGGGCCATTCTGTCGTTTTGCTCCAAAAGAGGAGCAGAACAAGGGAATACCGGAGGCAACGGTTCTGTTGCACCACAGATACCACTGGCGGTCGAACCCATTGACTCTAAGTTCTGTCAATGAGCTGCAATACCAGACGCTGCCCATGGACAAAAGTGGCGCTGTTTCTGAAAGAAAGCAGCCATGTTTTTTCAAACCTCATACAACCCTGTTGGGATCAGGATAAAACTATGATTTCCGTTTTGTGATCCCGCATGATCGTTTGCCTCGAATCGCTTGATGCAATAGTTCATGATTCCGATCACAGAACTTTTTTCCGTACTTGAGGTCACATTAGAATGTGATAGTTGCTCGTCTGACTGTTTCCCAACTCTTGCAAGATGCATAAAGTCCCAACTTCTGCTTGTCTCTTGTTGCAGATTCATTGCGTGACACGTAGTGCAGTTCCATTCATTCCTATATAGATGGATCTGTAGTCCTTGTTTAGCTGAGGCTTTACACTAGGATGACCTGTATACCAAAATTTATACTGCTGATAGGAGGGACCTGAAAAGTGCCAATTTATCCGATATTCTGGATTATTGGTCTTGAATAGTATATCAAATTTAACTTGAAGGGTAAAGAACTTTTCAGAAAAACCGCTGCATATTTAGGGTTGGTTTTAGGTTGACAGATTATAGGACTTTAACTGTATAACCTCATATAATTTCCATGGGCAGTGGTGAATTTGCATGTTCTATTGCATTCTTCGGACTATACTTCTAGAATAAAAATTTACAAAATATCCATCTTCTTTTGTGTGCAGGTTTTCCCTCATCCCATGTGGAATCTGATGTTGGATCAGAGGAAGGATTTCAGGTATGTAATGTATCTAATTGTGTGGCTGCCAGAAATAAAAGTAGGGGGTTCTGGCTATAATCTCCGAAAGATAAATGGGCAATTATCATTGTTTGAAGTTTGGGTTTAGCCTTGCCTGGAGTCTGTATGAGTGATTGGACATCGTTTTTTTTTTACTTTTTTTTTTTTTTTGCAATTATCTAATTGTTTACTGAACGTTTCAAATTCCCGACTTTTCAAGCCGCTATTCAGAGACGAATGGACATGTGACGTATGTCTGACATAAAAGAAAACCAAAACTTTGTTACTTAAGAAGAAGCCATCCGAACAATACTGCAGTATGAATGACAGACACGGCGACTCATTTCAAAGAGATTCCAGGCTAATATTTGGTGCCTGGGATGTAATTTTTGTCTTGCGATGGAGTCACTAATGTTTCTGGCCTGATGAATGCTGTAGAAAGTGACTGATGTATGAAAACGAGGCCAATCTGACACTAGCGGATATTCTCTCCTCATTCAATACCATCATTTATGCAAAAAAAACAAAACCGATCTGGAGAAGGACATTTTAAATATGAAAAATAGGAACCACATCCAAAAATGTTGATGCTAATTTTTTTCATTTCAACTTTTTGGTTATCTCCTCCTGTCTGGAACTGGTGTTTTGTATTATTATATTATTTACTTCTTCCTTCCAACTCCCCTTTTTAGTTTTCTCCCTTCCTTCCCGAGTTGTTTTCTTGTTCTTGTCTTTTTTTTTTTTCCTTTCCGGTTCATGGATTCTCGTGTCCTTGGGCCAGTATTTTGTGAGCAGAGATTAATTTTTAATGGACAGTTTTAAAGTCCCGGCAATATACTATAATCTCGCAATCTCCCACTTCCTGCTGGCCCAGGCAGTCCTAGTAAATTTAGCTGCCTGTAGGATGCTGGAGGATGACAGGGGAAAAGTTGTGAGTGGGTGGAAGGGGGAGGGAATGCTTCGATATCCTTCCCTCCCCCACTCCAGCTTTCTTGCTCATCTGGCTGCCATTTCTGCAGCTGGAGACACTTTTATAGCTTCTCCACAGACTTGCCTGCCCCTGCACAGAACCACGGCTTCAGTAGGGGGTGGGGAGAAATCAAACAAATCTTCTAGCAACCACAGTACCATAATTGTTCTACCAGCAGCTGGAGAAAGCAGATTTCCGAAGTGCATTAAAAGCTGGCAGTGAGCAAGGTGCAGACTCGTCCCTCAACTAGTAAGCCAAGCTTTATTTACAGGTCCTAGGGACCGTGCGAGAGGTGTAGAAATGCACCCAGACATTCGTATGTGTTCAGAAATTATTACGCTACTAAAGAATATTTTCAAGAAGTATCTATATTCCTGGTCACAGGTTATTTTTATTAGTATTATTATTATATGGCACCAACATATTCCACAGTGCTGTACACCTAAAGCACTCGCTCACACCTGCCCCAATAACACACAGGCTAACAGTTTTATAGGCACACAATAAGCCTACAAGAATGTTTTTTGGAGTGTAACCTACATAAATGGTGAGAGGACAAGCAAACGCCATGCAGTTGTTCACTACGTACTGATGGATTTAACCCCTTAGTGACCAGTCTATTTAAAAACCTTAATGACCAAGCTATTGTTGTTTTGCGGGACAATTTGTATTTTTTTAATAGCCCCGTTTTGGGGTACATGTAATTTATTGATTAACTTTTTGGGGGGGTAATAGAAAAAAAGACAGCAATTTTTTTTTTTTTTGCGTCCTTAATTTACGCCGTTTACCGTGTGATATAAACAACGTAATAACGTTATTCAGCGGGTCGTTACGATTGTGTCGATAGCAAATTTATATAATTTTCATATGTTTTACTTTATTTACACAGTAAAAACAGTTTGGTTTTTTTCCCCAAAATTTTTGTTTTTGTGTCTCCATATTTGAAGAGCCATAACTTTTTCTATTTTTCCGCTGATGCAGCTGTATGAGGACTTGTAGTTTTCATCGGTACCATCTTGGAGTGCATGCGACTTTTTGATCACTTTTGATCACATTTTTATTAAGGCACGATGCTCAGAAAACCAATTCTGTCATTGTTTTTTTATTTTATTTTTTACAGCGTTTGCCGAGTGGATTAAATAACATAATAGCTTTATATTTGGGGTTGTTACGGACGCGGCGATACCAAATATCTGTAACTTTCTTACTTTTTTTTTTTTTTCATAATAAAGCATTTTGTAAGGATAAAAGTAGGTTTTTCATTTTTTCTTTTTTTTTCTTTGGGGGTTTTTATTTAACTTTTTTTTTTTATTAGTCCCACTAGGGACTTTACTATGTGATCGTTTGATCGCTTTTATAGTACACTGCAATATTCTTGCCTGTCTGTATATAACTGACAGGCACCTCTGGCATGGCCTAGCAGGCATTAACTAGAGGCAGACCTGGTGGCCTTTCTAAGGCCCCCGGCTGCCATAGAAAGCACCGACACCCTGCAAATGCATGCAGGGTGCCAATGAGGTGAGAGGGGAAGCCCCCTCCTAAACCACTTAGATGCGTCGCTCGCTATTGAGCGCCACATTGAAGGGGTTAAACGGGCGGATTTCGATCTGCCCGCTTGAGCGGCGCTGCTTCAAGCCCTCAGCTACCGGAGGTAGCTGAGAGCATGGAGTTCTTTGTTTTCATGGCGCCGCTTTATTTTTTCTGATGCAGCGCCGTGTCGCATACGTGTCGCAATAAAGCCCGTTAGTGGCCGCCGTGAAAAGGCGTATTGGCGGTCACTAACAGGTTAAACCCCTGACCTCGATACTGAGTGACATGCTAGACCCCATACCAGCATATTCTGTTGTGCCAATTGGTGTACGAGGAGACACCAGGCATCCCTTGTCAATACAGCAAGGAAGAAGCCAGTGGATCAGAACCCATTCTGTTCCATGGAGTACTATAAAGAAAGTGGCCATTTGACTTGTGTTATCAGCGATATGTACATATACCGAAGCGTATCTAGGTCTTCCGGCACCTGGGGCAAAGATTCCCCCCCCCCCAACTTCTTTCCCGACATCTCCTTCCCCCTCGCCATGTTTGCTTTCTCTACCAATCAATGAGGTGTAATGTTTATGTAACAAGCATAAAACCATCTACATTTTACAAGCAATATAGTTATATAAGGTAGTTAACATAACAATAAAATAAATGAAAGAGGTCAGTGCCTGACTAAAGCAGATTGTATTACTGATGCTAGTGAGACTATATGGTGACATAATAAACAGCCCCCCTGTAGATGGTGCCACACAGACACCCCCCGCCCTCCCAGTAAATACTGCCACACCTGAGGACGCAGATACAATTGAATATGGCAGTTGCAGAGACACGCCTGGGCCAGTAATTTACCTGGACTGTTTCTGTAAATTAAGAACTATTGGCAAGTATGCTTGTGTCGCCCGACCCAGCTAACCCCTTCCCTTCCTTCACTCCTAGTTGTGCCCATGGCACATGCCCTCTCTGCCCCCCCCCCTAGCTACACCCTTGTACATAGAGAAACGCAGGAAAGACCAAAATCTCTTTTTCACTGACATTGAAAATCCTACGGTTTTATTCATGTCACAGGTTTCCACGGGGAACCAAAGCTCCATTGCAGCATAGTCATATAATATATATTCTAATGACACAGAACAGATTAGTTCAGTTACCTGCTACGTTATTGCAACTACAATGCCCTTCAATTTAGGTGTAAACACTTCAGTATTCAGTTCTTGAGAACATATCTTGGAGAGCAGAGCTACAGACGCTCCTGGACGTGCCACATGTTCCCTGGAACAGAAGTTCGTACCTTAAACTTCTATGTGGACCTTCCACGTTGCCAACATTGGCTTCATTTAACACCTTACAATCCACTGTATTTGTTCACTTCCAAAGCCCCCCTTCAAGTACAGCATGCTTTGACAAAATGATGTATAATTCAAGAAGTTGTCGGCCAACTGTAACGTCACCAAAGATGTCTAAATGGTGCAGGAAAGTTCTCCATGCAGTGGCATCAAAGTAAGCGACTCCGGCAAAAAGAGCACAAGAGTGTTGTGTTTTAGACCTATTGGTGGTTTGTTTGGTGGGACCAGTACAACCCTATAACATGTGTAAGATTTTATAGTGTTCTCCTGGTAACTACTGTTGGTCAAGTTGGCTATAGTCATAAGCATGATTTTGGGAAAGTTTTCGCAGCTTGGCTCTCTATATACAAAGAGCGTTCTTGGCTCTCTATATACAAAGAGCGTTCTTGGCTCTCTATATACAATGGTAGATGGGTGCTCCAAATACCCTCTGTTGTCGCTTTCTATCTCTCTCGAGATTGGTGATTAGCATAGAGAGAGCAAATTGGCAACACTGACGAAGATGAGTCAGAAACTGAAATGAGTAGATGTAGCGAAATACCAGGATTAGGTTTCTGAGTGATTTGTGAAATATAAGACCGTTTCAAGAGTCTGGTATCTTTCATTTTTGTATGTCTGTGTAACACTATCCAGTGAATACAAGCAAACCTTGTTTAAATGTCGCTATAAAAATATAAATCTGCTCACAAAGTCAGCCCCTTTTTTAAATAATGCTGGTCCGGCGATCATCTGATCACCCTGGGCCCGTTTTCTGAAACCCCTGACAATCCGCTGTTATGGCTGTCCATGTAATGCATAAATGGGCCAGGTCTGCCAGAGTGGAAGCCACTGATACTTAAAGAGCATATGTCATACTGTGCTGTCCTGTTTAAAGAGGACCTATAATAAGGAAATGGTCACTGTTTTTAATTGGAGAACTCGCTAGTTTTTGCGAGATTTTCCGGCTGTGAATAATAGAGCGCTGTTAAATTTTAATTAAAAAGCGCAATCTCGCGGGTTTCAGTCTATTCCACAAGGGTTTGTGGGAATGTGACATCTTCAGCGCTGGACATGATGGGAGAAGTCTGAGAGGATGCATGTGCCGACTTGGGAGGTGAGTTGCCTATTTGCATAATAGGTGTGATCCATGAAAAGACCTTTATTTTTATTATTATATTTAGAATTGGGGGGTTTTTGTCGGTGCTAACGCTTTATCAATCAAAACAGTGATCATCCCCTGGTGATGGGTCCTCTTGAAGGACAGCATAGTATGGAGACAGGTCCGCTGCCCTAGTAGCCCAAATGGCACAAAAAATATTGTGTACTTTGGCCTATAGAGCCTAAGAAAGAATACAGTGGGCTCATAGTTATGTCTATGGCATTCATGAGGAAAGGGCTCCCTGTTCCTCTCAGCGGTGATTGGTGCCTGTTGTATATCCATGCAGATACTCAGAACTATGAGTCCTTGTATCCTTTATTCTCTATTAGCCCGAATAACACAGAAAACATTTAGTACCGTTTGGCTAATAGTAGACCTATCCTCATACTATGTTTCCCTCACATAGGGGCAGCATGGTATGATGACCGATCCACTTTACGTAGCAGAATACCAAAAACCGTATTCCAGCTGTAGATGTTTAAGGGGCAATATAATGAAGACTTCCAATAGTGGGAACACCGATGGAAATGAGTGCAGTGAATATATAATACTTTGGTTTAGTAGAGGAGGCGACCGGAGAGACATCCCTTGCCTACTGGTGGACGTCTTCTAGGTACTCCTCAAATCATGACCGGTTGCACTAGACAAGTTTTACTTGGAATCCCATCGGCTTCTATGCATTGAATATGTAGACCACCTTACACTAAACCTACTATATGACTCCCAATGAATTATTGGATGTTTGTCAGTGGATTATATCAGAGAGCCATCTCAAAAAGTAAGGTTCTCCGTTGAGGAACCAGTCATCTTAGCAAAAATTTATTTCCATTTTCCATGTCCCCGGCCATAGCTTAATGGAAACAGTTGAGCACTTTTCTGTCTCATTCTTTCTCCTGTGTTTTTCTCTTTTTCTTGTCTTTTGCTGTGTCGCCATGGAGTGTTTCCATGGTAACGTTGCCTTGTTTATAAAGTGGATCTTCATTGGCATGCTGCTGCCCAGTCACTTGCAGCTCCATACTTTGCCTGTGACTACATAGAACTGTATATCTTAGTCTTGTATCTGACAATTTTCAGCTCTTAGGTGGGACTAGATGTATAAATGTCCAGTATCTGTCCTTGATTCTGCAGCATATGATCAGGGAATCGGTCGCCCAAGGAGTGTTGTAGCAATAAAATCTAAACTTCGAAGGATCGTATCATATCTTTTCTATATCAACCTCCGAGCAGAAGTGTTGTGGACTGAATAACTTAGAGACAGTAACTTATTTGGTATTTTTTGTGCAGTAATGGAAATATAGAAATATTCATTTTGTCTTCAGGTAAATGTTAAAGAGGCTCTGTCACCACATTATACGTGGCCTATATTGTACATGATGTGGTCAGCGCTGTAATGTATATTACAGCAGTGTTTTTTTTATTTTAGATTTATGCTAATGAGTTTCTTTTTTTTTTAAACTCGTTTTATTAAAAGTAACTGTCAGAGTCAAACCATCACATACATCAGGAAAACATTATACATTCAATAGTACATATGTCAGAAGAATCAATATATACAAAGGGATTACTCGCAGGTATCCATCATAATAACCCGTGGTTCGCAGACCACACACACATAATACAGGATTCTCAATTCAATCCAACCCGACTTTTATTACATTACATCATGAGAATAGGAATACTCCCTCATTTCAATATTCTATCACAACGCCCCAATCCTCTTGTACATCATACCCTGAAGCACCTGGACGTGTCATCCTCCCTAGTCTTTTACCCTCTCCCACCCCCAGCTTGTGCCAGAGCAGCTGTTAGCCCTTGGACTGTACAATGAGTGAGACTCGATGAGCACCAACCATCCCAGATCAGATCAAATTTAGCTGGCTTTCCCCGGTGTTTATACACTATTTTCTCAAATGGAAGCATGTCATTGACCATTTTACGCCATTGCGCTACTGTCGGGGTCCTATCCGCCATCCATCTCATGGCCACCGCCTTTCTTGCCATAAACAGTGTTTCTCTGAGAAAGATCCTCTCATATATTGACCATTGCTCCTCATTTAGCAGTCCCAGTAAACACACCTCCGGCCTGCAAGTTATCGTCCTCCCCATCACTACCGTTAATAATGCAACCACCTCCTCCCAAAAACGCAGAATCCGATGACAACCCCACATTAGGTGTAAAAAGTCTGCCCTCATCTCTCCACACCTATGACATTGTGAGGACGCCATTCTTCCCATACGATGTAACTTTACGGGCGTTAAATAACATTGGTGGATGATGAACAGTTGCACTAGTTTATTATTTGCAGCTGGTGAAACCAGCAGATGGGAGCCCTGCGCCTCCCTCCATTCCTCCGCTGTGAGTTGTGGAATTAATGCACGCCACCTATCCTCCACCCCCAGGGGCTCCATTCGCATTTTAGCCTCCATTAGATAAGAATAAATTTGGGAAACCACACCCCTTGTAAACGGCTTGCTCAGCCTCACCACCAAGTCACAGCTAGAGTATGTCACGGAGTTCAATGGGAATTGTGCTAATAGAGCATGATGAAGCTGTATGCAATATAATTCATCCCCTGGCGGTATATTGAATGCTGCCCGAATCTCACTCACCGTCATTACCGACCCTTCTTCCGTTAGCAGTTGTGATATAGCCACTACCTCTCTAGATGACCAGTAACGTTTCCCCACCAACCCATGCAGATGGGAAAAGCTTGGATTATCCCACAGCGGGCTCTCCGCCACCACTCCCACACATCCCAGTAGATCTTTAGCCTGTTGCCAGACTCGTCTCGCCAGCTTATGTAAGGGTAACAGGGAGCGGTGTCTGAAATCATGCGGCTCCAGTATCGGCCATAAAGTTTTTAAGCCCAGTACCCGGGCTAGATGATTCTCAGCATTAGTCTTTAGGGGGGGGGGAGACCCAAGAGATCAAGTACCTGAGCTGCCCCGCCAAGTAATATAGAAAAACATCCGGTAACGCAGCCCCAGCCTCATCTTTAGGTCTTTGTAGAATCGACAGCTTGAATTTAGATCTCCCCCCCCCCCCCCCACACAAACGGCGCGAACAACGAGTTTATTATTTGAAAGAACCTTTTAGGCACCAACACATCCATGTGCTCCAGCACATACAAGAACTTTGGCAATACTATCATTTTTAATAGATTGACGCGTCCTGCTACTGACAAAGGCAGGCCTTTCCACACCTGTATTTTGTCCCTTAGATACGTGACCAAGGGTGCTACATTTAACCCATATGATCTAGAGCTATCTCTAGCAATATTAATCCCCAGGTACTTGAACTCTGATCTTACTGGCAGTCCGCTAAATTGGGTGCCCCATCCACAATTCTCCTGTCTCAAAGGCATCAGATACGATTTAGACCAATTAATTAGTAACCCTGAGTATCTTCCAAAGTCGTTAATGAGGGAAATAGCCCTGGGGAGGGTGGCATTGGGGTTCGCCATGAACAACGCCATATCGTCCGCATATAATCCTATCCGGTCCTCTCTGTCTCCTATTCTAATTCCCATATATGCAGGATCCTTCCTGATGTTAAGAGCCAGTGGTTCAATGGCCAAAGCGAAGAGAAGTGGCGAAAGTGGGCACCCCTGCCTCGTGCCCCTATGGAGGCCAAAGGAAGGGGACAGGGCCCCATTCACCAACACTTGCGCTCGTGGAGATTTATATAACAAGGAAACCCAATTAATAAATCTCTCCCCAAACCCAAATCTTCGCAGCACTGCCAGCAGATAAGGCCATTCTACCGAGTCAAATGCCTTTGCCGCGTCCAGAGATGCCACCGCCCAGTCCTGCTGCTCCTCCCATCCAATCTGTGTCACCACCTGTACCCGCCTGATATTTTCTGAGGTGGACTTGCCAGGTATAAAGCCGCACTGGTCTGAATGGATGATCTCTCTTATCACTCTGCAGAGCCTGCTAGCTAACATCTTAGTCAAGATTTTGTAATCCACTGTCAGCAGCGAGATCGGTCTATATGAACCACATTCTTCTGTTTTTTTGTCTGGCTTCAGCAACACAATTATGGTGGCGTCACACATGGATTCCGGAAGAGCGGAAATCCGATAGCTGTGTTCAAACAGGGCCAGCAATTGGGGGGCCAGTAGCTCTCCATATTGTAAATATACCTCCAGAGGAATACCATCCGGCCCTGAAGCCTTCCCCTTGGCCAATGAAGCCATTCCCTCCAAAATCTCATCTACCGTAAATGGAGCCTCAAGCGATGCCACCCCCTCCGCTGTCAATGTAGGAAACGATATTCCATCCAAGTAGCTCTCCATCTTCTCCATCCTATAATCAACTTTTGATGCATACAGCTGATCATAAAACTGTGTAAATTGCTCGAGAATCTCTCCCGGGGAGGTGTAGATCTCATCTCCAGGCCCCGCTATGCCCATCACCGGGGGGGGATCTAGAACTGTGCCGTACCATATGTGCCAGCATTTTACCCGATTGGTTGCCCAATTCAAAATGGGATTGTTTGCTAAAGAATAAGCTACGCGATGTCTTATCCCTCAGGATCTGTAGATACTGTCTACCCAAATCCAGCCATGCATTCCGGTTAGCTGGTGTGGGATCCTGAACAAATGCCCCTTCCGCCTGTGAACATTGATATGCTATGTCCTCGTCCTGCATGGCGGATGCTCGTTTTACATAGGATATGGAGGATCGGAGACACCCCCTTAAATAGGCCTTGAGGGTATCCCACACCAGTGACCGATTCTCCATCTGAGCATGCGCTTCTATAAATATTGATAACTGTTCCGGTATGCGATCATTCTGTTGGATGAGCTGAAGCCAAAACGGGTGTATTTTACCCATCCCCCTTCTGCCTACCTGTGGCCTTTTTAATGTCAATAAGATCGGGCTATGATCCGAGATCCCCCTCGGTAAATGATCCACTGATTCTATCTCCTGGAAAACCGCATGTGATCCAAATATATAATCAATTCTGGACAGCGCGTTGTACTGCGAGGTGTGACATGTAAATTCTCTGATCCCTTCATGTGTCACCCTCCACAAGTCTATCCATCCCATTTCCTTTACCAACATGCTCAACTGAGTGGGACTACCAGGGCCTCTACTCCCATTCCCCTGCAGTCTATCCATACCTGGGTCCATAACCAAGTTGAGATCCCCCATCATGATCACTCGAACCCCCGGGTGTGCTGCCACAAATCGGACTGCTTCCTGAATTACTGCCAATGAGGCTGGAGGAGGATTATACACCCCCAGGATCACATATGGGCATTCATCTAGAACCGCATGTAAAAAAATGTACCGCCCCTCCGGGTCTACATTGGATTGTAGCAATTTCCAACGAAGCTCTGCGTGTACTAAGATGGCCACCCCTCTGGAGTACGAAGTGTGCGAAGCATGTCCCGCCCACTGTACCCAGGGCTTATTCAGATTCGACACAGTGTCCGGTGTCATGTGTGTTTCTTGTAGACACGTTATATGTGGACGCTGTCCCCGCACAGTAGCAAATATCATATGCCTCTTTTCAGGAGACCCCATTCCCCGGACATTCCAGGACATTAACCGTAATCCTGCCATTTCATACTGTTAACACACCTTGGAGCACCACTGCCCTGGAGCCTATCCCCCAACCCCTGAGTAACAATTATCCCAGTCCCGTATGCATTACCCTCCATGACTCGTAGGTATGCAATATCAAAGCCGTGTTCTGCGGTAATGTGAGTTGACTCAATATCCTTCATAACACCTTCAAAAACAAACATTGCTCAACAGGAGCTAACCTTTGTAGCCTATACTCTAGGGGGTAGTTTCTACGGCTAGCGTGCTTCTGCCGTAAATACACTATCTGTATAAGTGTAGCACACCCCCGAGCCAGCATCCCCAGGCACTTATAAAGACATTTCAATACCTGACGTATAATATCGGTCCCCCATACCTTCAATTTAGAACATATAAGGATGTTACTATGGGCCTTAAACTGCCCACCTTATAACATGGGCCTCATGCCCCCCATAACAAGTTGCAGATAATATGGTACATCATCACATCATTATCTTAGAAGGATACTTTCAGCTGGAACGTCTGTACTATAAGCAATATGGGGTATCCATGAGTTCCATATGTCGTACACAACTTCCATCCTGCACAGCCACTGCACTCATCTTCGGGGAGATTGCCTATGCTTTCTCGTAATCCATTCTTCCGCCTCAGTTGGATTCGTAAAGAATATGGCTCTGTCTCCATCCACAACCCGCAATCTAGCCGGATATGCCATCGAATAAGGAATCTGCAGGTCCCGTAGTCGGCGCTTGATAGGGACATAAGACGCCCTCTGTCTCTGCAAATCAGGAGAAAAATCCGGATATATGGACACAGAAGCATTTCCAAAGCGGGATCCCTCCGGCCTTCCGAGCTTCCAGCAGAACCGTATCCCGATCTTTGCAGTTCAGCATCCGAGCAAGCAGAGGTCTTGGGGGAGCACCCGGAGGTGGTAATCGTGCTGGGACCCTGTGCGCCCTTTCTACCGCATACGCCAGCGAGAATGATGCATCTGGGAAGGTCTCCTTCAGCCATTTCTCCACAAACTCTCCCGATATCTGCCCCTCTGCCCTCTCCGGCAGCCCCACAATGCGGAGATTATTACGGCGCGATCTATTTTCCAGATCGTCGGCTTTCTGGCGCCACAAATCCACTTTACGGTGCAGATCTTGTATAGCCGCAGGCATATTAGCAGTGAGATCTTCCAAGGCCGAAATCCTGCCCTCCGTCTCCGTCACTCTTTCCCGCACATTCTGCAGGTCTTGCCTCAATAGGCCCACGTCCACTCTCACCTCATCTATCTTAGCCGTGAGTGTCGTACGCGTCTCAAGGATGGCTGTAAGCAGCTTATCCGATGCCTCCTGCAACGTGAGTCCCGCATCCTGTTCCGAGGGAGCTGATGTGGATGTCCCTGCCATTGCCGCGGCCTGCCCAGCAGGGCACCCGCCGGCGCCATCTTGGATCACCACGCGGGCATAGGATTTCAGTTTTTCCGCCGCGTCCATCGCTTTAGGCGGGCTCATCTTTTTTTTGGAAGATGTCATTCCCTTCCGACGTAGCTGGTAAGGAATTTTGGCAACTTTCACGGATTACAGTACCGTCAGGAGGATATAATGCAGGATGCCGGCCCGGAGCTATCGCCAGACACGTCCTCTCACATCAGTAGCTGGCCACGCCCCCGCTAATGAGTTTCTTAATGGACAACTGGGCGTGTTTTTTACTTTTTGACCAAGTGGGCGTTGTACAGAGGAGTGTATGACGCTGACCAATCGGTGACCAATCCGCATCATACACTTCTCTCCATTCATTTACACAGCACATTGTGATCTTGCGTTGTTCACTATGTGCAGCCACACACACACACACACACACACACACACACACACACACACTGAATATACATTACCTCCAGCCAGGACGGGATGTGTATTCACAATCCTGACTCTTCCCTAACATTTGTGTGAGATTTACAGCACAGCAGGCGTAGTCTCGCTGTAAATGAAAATTTAGAGCGTAATCTCGCGAGACTACGCCTGCTGTGCTGTAAATCAGCCACAAACGTTAGCGAAGTGTCAGGATTCTGAATACACATCCCGTCCTGGCTGGAGGTCATGTATATTCACGGTCAGGACACTTGAGTAACGTTATTGTAGGTGTATGTGGCTGCACATAGTGATCTAGTAAGAACGCTATCTGCAGTGTAAATGAATGGAGAGAAGTGTATGACGCTGATTGGTCAGCGTCATACACTCCTCTGTACAACGCCCACTTGGCCAAAAAGTAAATCACGCCCAGCTGTTCATTAAGAAAGTCATTAGCATAAAACTAATATAGGTCATAACTCCGTCAAGAATAGTCAATAAAAAACACTGCTGTAATGTACATTACAGCGCCGATCACATTATGTAGAAGATAGGGCACTTATAATGTGGTGACAGAGCCTCTTTAATGTGGGAGGCACAAGCAGCCATTAACAGGTCCTCTCTGGTTCTCACACCCAAGTGTTTACATTGTGTTTGTGGTAAGCAATGTAACAGGATGTTTTATTTCTCTGCTAAATTTATCAAAAGTAAACCGGCTGCTGTTTATGGTAGTTTGCAGTCTGTCAATTCACCCTAAACTATAGAATTCAGAGAGCCACAGCTGGTATTTAATAGTCCTCATAGGTGCCTTATTCCAACTTCTAAAGTGAGTTATTCTGATACGAACACTATGTAACAGAATTGCTATTTAAAGAGGATCGGTCGTCTCTCCTGATAGGTCTATTTTACAAATTATTTGCATACCCCATAAAATAATTCTGGAGCATTTTATTGTAGAACTCTGCATTTTGCTATTCCTCTGTTATTGCTCCTAAAAAGTCATGAATACATTGACATCTGGGTATTACTAGTTGGGGGAGGTGTCCCTACACATACTGACCATATCCAATCAGTACTGACAGAGTAAGGATAGGGCCACATGGAGCGACCGTATCATGGCCGCTCCAACGCGGCCAACAACCGCGCTGGCACTATGTAGGAGCGGCTGTCAAATACCTTGTTAAGGGGTATTCCGAATACATGCGCATACGCACTGCCGCTCCATTCATTCTCTATGGGAGCGCCGGAGATAGCCGAGTGCAGTGTTCGGCTTTTTGCGGCGCTACCATAGAGAACGAATAGGGGGTAAGTTGTTGTAATTTGCAAAACCGTGCGGCCATAAAGTCTGTATTAATTCATGGCCGCACGATTTTGCAGATAAAGGGATGGTTTACCCGCGTTAACATGTGGCCACTAACAGGCTGGCTGACAGCCGCACCAAACATGGTACCGGCGCGGTTGTTAGCCGCGTTACGACCGTGTCAGGGACGCTCCGTGCGGCCCTACCCTCAGACTGTGTAGGGACACGCCCCTTTGACAAGGGGAATAGTAACACCCAGTTGTCAATTTAGTCATATATTTCCAAGAGGAATGGCACATCGCAGAGTTCTAAGAAAAGATGCTCCGAAATTATTTCATAGGTAATACAAGTATTCACTAAAATAGACCTGTCAGGAGAGATGACCAATCCTCTTTAATCGGTTCCCTAGAGTATTCATACAGATTAGCCAATGACCATATATTTACCCTTTTTGGTTGCATTTTTGGATTACAAATGCATCAAATCATTTTTATTTAACAATACTATAAATCAGATGAAAATAAAAATATCAAGCGCCGATACAAAGTCTAGAAGCTGGCTGTACTACCGGTTATAGGATCTTGAGCCATGTACTAGTTGATGTTTCTTATGCGGGCCACAGATATAAGTTAGTTGTCATCCAAGCAATGGTTCAGCCAACAGTTATCCTTTCTGACTCCCCTAGAAACCTTGCTGAGTAGTCACGTTCTTTCTATGGCAGACATCTAGGGAAAGCAAAAGACCAGATTGGTTAAAATTCTACCTATTCAATCACTATTTCCCCCAAAGGAAGATGTTGGGAGTTGTTCACGTGAAATAGTCATTGGTGGGATCAGTAAAAAAAATAAATCTCAAGACTACGTTTTTAGTATGGTCTTGCCTGCACCAAGGGCCACATGTAGTTCTTGAGTCACTGGTTAGTAGGTATTGAGAATAGAGGTGCCATCAAATTAGATCCCAAAATTAAGTTTTTAGAGAACTTGTTAGGTTTGGACATTGATGGTGGTCAGAGTGCACTATACAGTCTCTAGGTGATTTGGGTGTATTACTAAGGTGACATTGGTAACTACTATGAACCAGTACCTACAGCACTTGCCTCAGATTTGTTTTTTTTTTTATATATATATATATATATATATATATATATATATATATATATATATATTAGACCCTGAGGCTCAATGCACATGATACGTATTACGTGCGTTTTTGCCATGTGGATTTGCATGCGGCAAATCCGCAACGTAATACAATACCAGCATAGTCAATGAGATTCCAGGGAATGTACACGCTGCAGTATTTTTTGCGGAACGGAAATTGACCTTGCGTTTCCGCTTGTGAATTGTATCTGCCTAGTGCTGTGGAAAACAGCACCAAAGCCCGCAGCATCAAAACGTAAAAACCGTACCGAAAAATGCACGATTAGGAGCGGTTTTTACCTGCGAATTTCCTGCGTATTGCTGTAGTTTTGGTGCATATTTTTCGGCAAAAAATACGCAACGTGTGCATGTAGCCTAAATATATAACTAAAATGTGGAAACTTGCTTACTGTAGTCTCCATGTGTAAATATTGAAATTGTGTAGATGGTGCACCACGCTTGTCAGTGAGTGTCCACAGAAGCCACAGAATCTTGACTTGAAGTGCTGCAGTAATTTGCCAGTTTTTGATGGCAGTAAATTTGGTAGTGGTCAGAGCTTAATTATTTTTTTTTTTTTTTTTACATTGACCTAGGTGAAAAAAGTAATGTTCTGGCTGCCTGCAGCCGCCACTAGAGGGAGCTTACTGTGTACTGTTGCAGCAGTCAGAATATCCTTTAACGCGGTCTAATCAATGTATTTGGAGCTCTGTGTTGGATAAACCAGAGGTCCAAATGCTATCAAGATATATTAAGAAATTAAGCGGCAAAGCATTTATATTAAAACGAATACAGTATTTCAATTTACCAGGGTTCTACCCCAAGCATTCTCATAGGCCTGTTTATAATAAACATTTTACTAAAAAAAAAAAATATTGACATCTGCAAATAGAAATGGTTTAGAAGTAACCAATGTAAATAAATAAGAAAAACAAAATAAGTTTGCAGAAATTTGTATGGTGAATATTTTTCCACAGTAATCACTTTACAGCATGCTATTGAGTACTCCATCATGGGCATGCTTCACGGTTAGTCTATAGAATGGCTTAGAACATGCATGGCATAAGAGTGCATGTGGTATCCGTTCTTGCTTATTCCGTAATATTTTGACTTTATTTTTAGTGGTTTTATTTTTATTTTTTTTCTTGTGGTGTTTTTATTTTTACCAAAGAGTGTATCTGGATATAATCATTCGTTTATGTCTGTCTTCTCTCTAGATGAGCAAAGAAGATCGTTGCAGCACTCAGACCATTGACTCCTTTTTCCATCATGACTCAATTCCAACGGATGAACTCTATCGCAGCTCAGCCATCAGGCCTTCTCCCTTTGAGAACCTTAATCCCAGAAGAGCCTACATGCACACCCAGGTGAGAGGGAGCGCGAGAGGGAGCGCGAGAGAGAGAGATTGTATTTCTTTATCCTTTTAGAACTCTGGACATTTATACAAACTATCCATATTACTACTGGGTTTATAAACTTCATATTTCAGGTGTACTCAACTTATCGGAAATTCATTCGGGCGACTGGATATTTCCAGCTGAACCGAACTGAGATCACCGTATAACACTTAGGTGATCTAAGTTTGGTTCAGATGAAACGCGTGGCGTTTAGATCTTGTGGCCGCAATGCGGTTGGTAAAATGCAGATTACTATCACGTGAAATCAGACTAAATTAATTAATGCTATCTGGATATTACTATGAGGTCCATGAAGATATTATTATAGTAGTTGGTATTCTTGATTTCAATAGCGTTGCATTCAAAAAAAAAGTCATCCCACATTCGAAGCCTCTTTTTCCTGATATGTCATCAGTTTAACATAGACAAATTTGGTTTCCCTATATTTAGCAGAACCTGAGAAAACATGGCCCTCTGTATATGTGAAAGTCTTCATTATAAATGTTCAGTTTTTCTGCAAACTACCAAAGAAAATCCATATTTATGCTAAAGAAATGTATAATGAGAACATAAAAAGTAATTACCAGCAAAAACTGTGCAGCCTCGGCTTGTACGTCTAGCAAAGGGTATAATCCACCTCCATGAAGGTCTGAGAATAAGTTATAAGCGGCCCTGCCATTCAAAAACAAAAAACTGCAAATAGTTCCCATAACATATCTGGTGGTCTTCTCCTGCTTGTTCCTGGTTCAGTTTCTGCATTCTGGTGCCCGTTGTCTGGTATCAAAGATGGCCGCTGCTGTCTCAGACTTGTATATAAAGAGCGCTGTCTGCAAGTCTGGGGCGTGCCCCCTCTACTGCCCTTGGATGGACCGGCACTGATGACGTCAGCACTGTGTCTATCCAAGGGGGGTGGAGGAGGTGGGAGCATGTCTCAGACTTGCATATGGAGAGTGTTGTCTGGAAGTCTGAGACCGTGGTGGCCATCTTGGATACCAGGGAACGTAGCCAGGATCAAGCAGGAAAAAGCCACCAGCTACGTTAAGTATAATTTTGCAGTTTATAGTTAATGTTTCGTTTTTGACTTGTAGTGTCGCTTTAATCGAACACGTTATTTACAAAGCATTTCCTTAGTAGTGCTAAAGGTTTGTATACGTAATGTGTTTTCCATTTTTATTTAAAGGGTTTGTCTGGTTTAGAAAATATATGTCTATTAGTATATGTCTTTAAAATAAAATATTAGTCATATAAAGATTTATGGCGTTGCGAAACTCCTGGCAGCGTTTAGAAGCATTACTGTAACACTGGACGGTCAACCACAATAGTATGTGCTGTAAGCATTGGTCCTGTCACAGTGAATGACCTAATATAGGTGAGAAGCCATCTGCCCATTTCACATGATCATTAACCTGACCCACCATCTCTTCCAGGTCCCTCTCAAACCCCTCCGCCATGTTAGCTTCCAGGATGAAGATGAAATTGTGCGTATCAACCCACGTGACATCATCATTCGACGCTACGCAGACTATCGCCATCCTGACATATGGAAAAATGACACGGAGCATGAGGAACATGAGATAAGCGCTCCTTTCACCAAGGCGGACGATAAGAAAAACAACTATATTTACTCTCCAGCTAACGGCAGAGACTCGCTCAAGGAGCAAAAAACATCGGGAGTTTTTAAGACTCAGCCTACATCCTCTCTAAAGAAGCGAAGGAAAGAGGATGGAGAACGCTCGCGCTGTGTGTACTGCCAGGAGCGGTTTAACCATGAAGAGAATGGGAGAGGAAAGTGCCAGGATGCTCCAGATCCGATCCGGAGGTGCATCTATCAGGTCAGCTGCATGCTGTGTGCCGAGAGTATGCTCTACCACTGCATGTCAGATTCCGAGGGAGACTTCTCTGACCCCTGTTCTTGCGATGCCTCCGATGAAAACTTGTGCCTGCGTTGGCTGGCCCTAGTCACTCTATCCTTCTTTGCCCCATGTATGTGCTGCTACCTCCCTCTCCGAGCCTGTCACCACTGTGGGGAGCTGTGTGGCTGCTGCGGGGGTAAGCACAAAGCAGCTGGATGACACCGTGACTCTGAAAACCCCCAGGAAGAATTTCTTAATTTGCCAGGTGGCTGCTGGAAACGACGCGGGCAGTTTAGGTGACCCTGTTAAGTGGATCACATGAGGTGGACTGTAAATGAGCTATCTGCGTTCAGATAGGACCAGCCAGAATATGTAACAGTGCCAGTCTTGCATTAGATATATATATAAATATATATATAAATATTATTTTATTTTTTTTCCTTTTTGTAATTAATATTTTATTTTTTATTTGCCATTCCGGTATGAATGCAGATTATTCAATCATCTTGTAACATATGAACTACACGACATCCCACGAGAGAAGAATGTTCGTTGAATGGATTGGAATTGAATGTTTATTGGTAGAGAGGAGGTGAGGGAATTATAGAACAAATATATAGAACTATATATATATATATATATATATATATATATATATATATATATATATGTGTGTGTGTGTGTGTGTATACTTTTCCATGCGCCATCTTCTCTCCTCGCAGTTTCATAAGAATTCTGGTACTTCCAGAGCTAACTAACATTGTATAGCAATTGAGCGATTGGACGACCTACAAATACACAATATCTGAATGAATTTTTAGTGGAACTAAATAATTTCTAGTTTTATTCAAGTGATTTTATGTATAAATAACAAATGTCTATATTTAACTAAATGTACGGTACAAGAAAAATTGTATGACTTTTGGGAGAAAGTTTCTTACGGTGCACTCCTTACCCAGCTTCCCCTTGTTTTCCTATTGAAATTTGGGACATTCCGGTATAGGGCTGAGGCCTGCTGCTGTGTAGGGGTAACCAGTGTGTCTCCGGCAGCTGAATGGTTAAAACAAAGCTGTTTATCAATGTATTGTTTTTTTTTTTCTGATGGTTTACTGTTTATTCAGCTTTTATCTGTTTCTCAAATCTACCTGTGTTATGTCACATTATTTATACACAATGGTACATAGAATATAACACAAGTGTCTGATATTTTGTTTGTGTCTCTTTATTCTTGTGTGGTTAGACCAATGTTACACGGAGCAGAACTGGCATCTGTTATTTTTATCGGATTTGCTGTTCTATAGCTATTAGGTCATATTATTTCAACGGTCAGCACATGGAGGTAAAATACGCTCGTCTGAATAAGGCCTTAAAGTGTGGGTTCACCTACCAAGCCAGTATATGTATTCTAGACATAGATAGCAATTTACTAACATAGTTATTTTACTAGAATTGTGCAGTTGAACGAAAATCAAGTTTCTAAATCTTGCTCTATGAATGCATCACTTGAAGAGGCAGTTTCTCCTGTGGCCTAATGATGTAGAAGGTTAGAAGTCACCAAGGAGTTCATGATGGTATAAAAGTGTGCAGTCTGAGTGCGTGTATACAGGTCACGGCACTCGGAGGTAACCTGTTATATTCTTTGTCATTTATAGTAGGGGATGTATTATTCCTTATCATACTTCAGCTGCTACAGAACTGACTGCTTCTACACGAAAGTAGAAGTAGTGACTTAGGCCTCGTGCACATGACCGTGTTTGGTCCGTTTTATATACGGGCCGCATTTCGCGGACCGAACACCGTTCAGGGAGCTGGAATTCCTAGCATCATCGTTATGTATGATGCTAGGAGTCCCTGCCTCTCTGCAGAAATACTGTGCCCTACTGTAATCATGTTTTCCATATGGGACAGTATTTCCGCCGGGAAACTATGATGCTAGGAACTCTGGCTCTCTCAACTGTGTTCGGTCTGGGAAATGCGGCCGACACATGGTCGATATATCGCGGACCAGACATGGACTTGTGCATGTGGCCTAAGAAGCGCCACTATTCTCTGTATAATCATCGTGTTCTGACATCAGAATGTTATGTTTATACAAATATTATTTATAGACCTATAAATGGAAGATTTTGATGTGTATTATATCTGAGAATTGCAGCCCAATCTACAGACTATAGAAGGAGACCCAGCACCCTCTGCCTCATGTCTAGATAACCGCGTCCTTCAGTTAATCTATTCAGGTGGCTTGTGACTACCTGCAGGCAATGCAAGACATGTTTCATGTACAGGTGGGGGCACAAGTTATATGTACTATATTTCTGGATGTGGGCCATTGATCCAGGGATTTACATGGAGTTGGGAAGGATTTTGTTTCCCCCCAATATGAGGCAATTTGACACTGGGGAGTTTTGGCCTCCTCTGGATCAACGCTGTAGGATTATAGGTTAGACTTGATGGACCTGTGTCTTTTTTTTTTTTCAACCTTATCAACTATGTAACAAACCTGGGCCTGTTCACATCAGCGTTGACTTTCCGTTGAGGGGTTCAGTCAGAGGTTTCCGTCATGGAACCCCTCAACGGAAAGGCAAATGGAATCCATAGCTTCCGTTTGCATCACCATTGATATCAATGGTGACATAAACCATGCTAATGGTTTCCGTTTGTCACCATTCCGGCAGGTTTCCGTTTTTTTGACGGAATCAATAGCGCAGTCAACGTTTTATTAAGGCGTTGCATCTTATCTGGGGTATTGCAGAAGATTCTGTTTATTGTGCAATAAGTTACTCATTCACGCCAATGCTTCTTTTTGGAAATTACCCTGCTGAAGCCTCCAGCATCCATGTTACTAAATATTTATTATAGGAGGTTCAGCTGGGGAAGGCTCAGTGCAGAACATCTACTACAAACTGGTCAGTATGGAGGATGCCTCTGGTCCTTGATTCACATAGTATCACTAGGACAGACTTGCAAAGTGATTTTTTTTTATCTGTGTTACATACTGGCCAAGACACTTCCCAACACAGTCCCAAACCAAGGTTATGGTCTAAATTCCATGAACATTTAACCAGAGGAAAAAAAAAAAACTCTGAAATTACGAGTCTTCTCACCTCCATTCGAGGAGTCTGCATCCCTCTGTCAGCTTAGGGGAGGAAACTAAAGACGTGCCCAGATTCCAGTTGAGGTGGAACAGTGGAGGCCGCAGAAGGCAATGTACCCCGTATTGGTGCTAGGGAGGCAGAGACTGACCGGCCACGGCCAGAAGGTGAGGTTTAGGGGCAAAAAAAGCAGGATTAATTCTTCAAGTGCACCTAGAGCTATTTATGGCACCTTTAGCCATTAGTAGAGCGAAGTCCACATGCTTTAATAAGTTTGCATGCTTCCTGGAGTAATCCGGTTTGCACGCTCAAAACCATTATACATGTCAATGATTGAGGTGATAATGATTAAAGCGACACTCTGGCCAAAACTAAACTTTCCCATGTGTACCATTATTATATTCCATGGGTCAGTCTCTCACCTGTTATTTTTCTTGCTGCTTCTATCCCTATATATCAGACTGGGATGTTGCTTAGCAGCAGCGCGAGTCCGGCTCGGTGACACTTTTTCTCTACTTGAGTCTATGGAGATCTATGTGTCACCCACCACAGGCTTCAGCAGTTCCTGTACCACACCTAGTTATACACAGGGGGGGCAGAAACTTCTATCATCAGCTACCACTGATACTTCCTGTCACACAGGTATAATGTAGAAGAATATAGTGCAGCCTCCCTGTCTGTATAGTTATCATTTCTCAGCTTATTTAGGAGACAATAGAGGGAATGGTTATCCGTATCCCCCAGCATGCAGAAATGGTATGGTCTTTAGCTGGTCATGTGATGCAGTGCTGAAGCATCATGGGATTGATAGCAAATCAGAGGGGAAGAGAAAGCTGGGGAAATCTAAGAATCCGGATGGTTAAAGCACAGACAAGGCAGCAGTTCAAAAAGTAAGTACAGTATACATTAAAAAAAAGTGTAGAGTGTGGTATACAGTCAGATGGGGAATGCAGACATGGAAATAGGTCTTCTTTTGGGTTTCATTAAACTTGGACAACATTTTGTAGAAAGTATTATAAAGGATGTCCAGAATAGCCTCTGTGTACACCACAGTTCATTTTTATTCCCCTTTTTCCTTCATGTATTCTTCAAGCACAATTACCACAATGATGTGGATGCTTAAAGTAGCAATAATATTAGTCACCCAAAAAATTATTATATTTTTCTGCTTTTTAATTGGACATTGAAAACACCCAATGGTTTTGAAAAGTTAATTTGCCATCACAAGGTTCTCAAGGATGACGACATTTTTACCAACTGTGCTCCATTAGTTATCTGTATATTACTTTGCTAGAAAAGTTAGTATTGTGTTAATCTTTGCGCCATTGACGTATTTTAATGAAATAATGTAACTGAGAGGACCACCTGAATACTAATTCCAGTCATCCTGACGTTTTACACTGATGACCCCTCTCGTTGGATGTATATGACAACACGATTGGCAGGGCTTGAAAATACATTTAAATCCCTTAGTTATTTTCTATAAGACTACTTGACACAATCTTGCAAATAGTCAGGAGTTGTGTTTCAACATTGTGAACCAGGGCCGGCCTTAAATTAGTTGGTTCCCTGTACCGCCTTTCCTCATGGCTCATATAGTGCCCAAATAACAGCACTATAATATGCCAAAATAACACTGATCAATCAATAAACTAAGGAAAGTAGCTGCAGGGGTCCAAGCTCCGGATGCCAAGACATCAGGGCCACTGGCACCCCCCCCCCCAATTGTAGTGACACGTGATGCTTTTTGCGCAGCCACACAGGTCGCACACCCCTAAGGCTAGCCCTGGTGTGAACCAATACTTGTGTTGAAATGTCTTTAAAGGGTTTGTATCACCTATATAGTCCAGGCCTCTAGGGAAGCAACCATCCCGTTGAATGGGAGGGTGTAGCATGTGCTCGGCAAATGTGGACAGCTCATTGGCCATGCATATGGAGTTGGCAGAAACCGACGGGTGTCTGGGAGGTGTCCACTTTTTGCAGAAGTGTAGCGGGTCCTCCTACAACTTGAACTCGCCTTGCAACCCTGCAACCATTGTAATTACGCCACGGTGCACACTGAAGATACAATAAAATAGATAACAGAGTAAGATTGTCTTAAGAGATCTTCCTCTATGTAGTGCTGTTGCCTGAGTAACAGACCTCGGCCCTGTTTTCCAGTTTAAAACGTTATACCCACCCAGTAATATCTGATGGACGATGTGTATTTTTAATATATACACTAAGGTAGTTAGTAGAAGTAACCTGCAGATATCTGTACGTATATGTCACCCCCAGGTAAGCTAAAATTTGGGGGATAATGATCAATGAAAAAGAATATTCTCTTGTTAAAGTCCTAACCTCTCAATAATACCTTCATACCCATCATAAAGTAGTGTTTTTATGCAAGGTGCTTATTGTATACATAGAGAAACCATGCTTCACCCATTTACAAGGTATACATGCAGGAAAGGTGGTCTCCCTTATGACCCTGGGTGATGCCAAACAGTACAGAGGGGCCTGCTGCTTTTTTGCTCTTGTATTCCCCTTGCTTAACCCTAGTCCTGATGCCCCCACCACCTGTTTGCTAACATTGAAGTGCATATGAAGTACGGAGTCCTTCAGTTTTTTAAACAACCAATATTAAAGGGGATGAGACCAACCTTAACCGAGCCCTCGCTCACTCCGCATGGGCTGCCTTTATGGTAACTCTGCCATTGCACATTCGGTCAAGCTAAATAGGAACTGTTAACCTAATAGTCTGAACCCACCATAGCCGGTTAAGGTGGTGCTGTAAAGATTACAACACAGGTACCTGTATACAGATATGTATATCGGATTATCAATATTGTTTCAAATATGTACTAAAGTCGATCTTTTATAGCACGTATACCCCATGCCACTACTGTTTCCCTGCCATCTTCTTCCACCGCATACCAACTAAGCCTTATCCTGGTACATTTAAAAGTTATATTTTTGTTATGTACAGTATATTTATTGTTATGTTTATATGTAAATTGTATTAAAAGTAATAAAAATGAAGTAACAAAAATCGCTGTATTTAATATATCCTCATACCTGTTAATGATTCCTACTTATTTGCTTTTATTTGACAAGATTAGCCCCTATGTTCCATACTGTGAGGCAGTGTATTTTCCTCTAGAAGGGTGAATGCCTTATTTTTTTGTGGGTTCTTGCTGAATTTTTTGGGGAAAAAAAGCCCCTTAGTGGCACCTCCTAACAAATGGAATATATAGGCAGGTGCTAACCTGCGGGGACTACAATGCAAACAAACAAACACAAAGATGCAGCAGCACTCTGCGGGTGCTAAGGTATATGCAAACATTTCAATATTTTTATTACTTTAGATTGAATTACTGCTATATTTACTATAAATGTGAGGTGTTTTTTTTTGTTCACATTTTGATCAAATTGTGTGAGACAACCGGCCACAACAAGGCCACCTTATTTAGATGGGGACTTACACTAAGGCCTTATTTATACGAGCGTATTTCACATCCGTGATAAGCGCGTGAAAATCACGCATGTCTCATGGACCTATGTAAGTCAATGGGGCCATTCAGACATTCCGTGTTTTTCACGCAGCGTGTGTCCGCTGTCTGAACTCACTGAATATCCTATACTTGAGCGTTTTTTGCGCATCACGGACATCACACGGACGCACATCCGGTTGCTCAAAAAATTATGAGAGAAAACCACCTCCTTCGTTTCATTTTGCATACGTCAAAACCACTTGACATAAGGATGCCATACGCGCAAAAATAACGCAGACACGCCCCAAACACTGACACACGGAACTGCAATGTGCGCAAAATGCAGCATTTTTACGTGCGCAGAACGCACACATTCGTGTAAATAAGGCCTAACCAATATCCCTCTACAACAGGACACTTACCCCTCTCTCTTGGGCTAAGGCCTATATAAAATACACAAGATAGGTAGGAACCTAGGCTTCTATGGGCGCCATATTATAGATACGTGCTACACGGTTCAGTAACACAGCCATGTGCATGAGTTAGGCATGTGCACGCACAAAATCAAAAACGTCTGAAAATACAGAGCAGTTTTCAAGGGAAAACCGCTCCTGATTTTCAGACTTTTTTTTATTTATTTTTTAATCATACTCGCATTTTTCGCAGCCGTTTTTGGAGCTGTTTTTCTATAGATTCTATGAAAAACCGCTCCAAAAACGGCTAAAGAAGTGACATGCACTTCTTTTTCGTGGTCGTTTTGAAAACAATGCAGTTTTTCCCATTTGAAATCAACGGGCAGATGTTTGGAGGCGTTGTGCTTCTGATTTTTCAACCGCTTTTCGGGACGTTTACGGCCAGAAAAACGTCAGAAAACACTCCGTGTGAACATACCCGAAGTCAACAGTAAGTGAGCCAAAGCTTAGCTTGTTCATATGCAGTTCTATACAGTACAGATAGGCTATTTGGCAGGCAACAAAATGCAGCTTGACCTACAAGGTAAGTAGATCAAGGTATTTGCAAAATTACTTCATACTGTAAAATAAAAATCTCATAATCTGACATGATTCCGATTTTTGATTTTTACTGTCCAACCATGATGCAAGAACATCTGATTTCCAGGGCAAGATTTCGCAGCTGTCCTCCATGCCTTCACTTCCAACATTTATAAAAGAACTTTAAAGTGAGTCAAAACACTGACCTAACACTTCCTGTGACCGATCCAATGTTCTTGTTTCTTGGACCTTAAGATTTCAGCCAAATCGAATTCTGGATTAAAAAGGAGTTTGGAAAAATGTCATGTGTTACTCATTGTGTGTAGGTTTAAATAGGAACTATACTTTCATTAAACTTTTGATGTCATAGAGACCTATCAAAAGTTTGGATTGGTGGGCGTCCGGGTGCAGAGACCCCAACCTTTGCTAAAACAAAGGTGCAGAAGCACTGAGCGCTTTGCTCCTTCAGCTGTGGTCTGCGCGCGTTGTCAGGCTGATGATGGCTTACAAAGAATATCTATGTGAGCTGTCTTCAGCTTGACAGGGAGTACCGATCACAGCCGAAGGAGCAGGGTGCTCAGCTGAGCGCTTCTGCACCTTCGTTTCAGCAACGGTGGGGGTCTCTGCACCCGGACCCCCCACCGGTCCAAACCTGATATGTGTCTATGACATCAAAAGTTTAATGAAAGTGTAGTTAATCTTTGAGGCCCCATGCCCACGACCGTAAAACCGCGGACCATACCACGGGCCGTGTTTTTACAGACCCATTCGGTTCTATTGGTTGCGGACACATTGCCGTATCACTACGGATGGGTGTCCATGCCGGGAATTATGGAGCATGTCTGTTTTTTCGTGTTTTACGGGCCGTGCTCCTATTCTTTGTATAGGAGCACAGCCCGAAAAGGCGGGCAGCCGGCCAGGCTCGCAATCGTGGGCCGTGATTACGGGCACGGCCGTGTGCATGAGGCCTAAATTAAACGCAGTACAATGTTATTGAAATGGGATTAACCATTAAAATACTAAGTGAATTTTCCCACCATTAAATAATCCATTCTAAATGTAAAACCCAGCGTGATACATTAGTGATGTGTGGAAGGGAATTGGCATTTTATATGGCACGGCTTATGAGTTAAGACTTTTGCTTGGTGTGTAGGTAAAGTCATTGAAACTATATGACATTACTGATCCTCCCTGTCAGTCACATCTGCTAATGTCACAAAGCAGGTTCTTCTTCTCCAGGGTAGCAGGGTCCAAGTTACACATTTCACAGGAGAACAATGCTTCTACTGACCCCTCCAGCAGCCAAGAATGGAGGCGGCAGAGCCAGTTGGCTCACATTCAGCCTTGTTAACCATTAGGTTTGTGGATAGAACCAGGCACACAGATAATATTCCTTTTTTATGTGACAAGACATTTAGTTCGTTTCACCTTTGTACGAAGCAAGTTGGCTTTCTATGTAATATTTGTATCATTTAGTTCTCCGAGTGTGCTCAGGACCATTAAACAAAAAGAGAAACTCTGATGGAGAGAATGCCTATTGCAACGTCTTCTTTTCCTTCACCGAACATTATGTAAAAAAAGACAAAAAAAATTAAAAGCTCAGAATACCTGCTCCAGATCTGAAAATCAGCGGCCAACTTCCAGAAGTCCTGGTGCTGAGAACCAATGATTGGAATCGCTATGAAAATGAATTGTATTTAAATATCCACTACGATCTTGAGTAAAAAGAGCAAACAGGAGATCATAGGATAAAAAAAAAGAAATGTAAGGCCCCATGCACACGAACAGGCTTTTGCGGCTGCAATTCCCCTGAAAATCCACAGGAGAATTGCGGCCCCATTCTTTCCTATGGGGCCATGCACAGGACCGTGGTTTCCATTGAAAATAATGGCCGAGGCCATGTGCAGGCTCGCGGCTGACACTCCGCTGCCGGCCGACCGAAAATCACGGCTATGCACATGGCTACAGTCGTGTGCATGAGGCCTTAAGGATCAGAAATTCACAAGCGGCTAAGAACATCAGAGTTTACAGTTTGAGAAACAGACACCTTATGCCCCATTCACATGTTTCGTCTAATCCGATGGCAATCTGCCTCCTAGGCATGTGAATGTGGTTTCCGCATAGAAAAGCTGAGGATTAGCCTTATTAGTTGACAATGGGGCTAATCGTGCGGATTTGCCAACAGAAATCCGAAGGTAGGGCTCCTATTACGTGGCTCGACGAGGGCCGTGTAAACGATCAACGAGACAGCATGTTGATCGGCGCTAGTTTGCTCTCTTTCACAATGAGCAATGTATGGGGACGAGCGCTCATTACTCCGATCGCTCGTCCCCATACATTTCCATCATGTCGGCAGCGCGTCTCCCTGTTCACACAGGGAGATGTGCTGCCAACATCGATAATATTTTACGCTGCCTAAACTATACAATCAGCCGATGAATGAGCAAACTCGTTCATCGGCTGATCGTTGCCCTGTTTACACAGGGCAATTATCGGGAATTAGCCTTCTGTAAATGCTCGTTTGCTCGATAATTAGCCGATGTAAAAGGGCACTTAGCCTCAGATTTCTGCCACGGAAATACACGGCCGATTTTAATGGCGATGTGTGAACGGAGCCTTACAGGTCCTGAGCTTGTGGCTTCCTGAAATACTAAACACTAAGTACCAATATCATCTGCAACAGTGACAACTATGGGTTCAGGCCTTACAGGAAGAGGTGCAATGGAAGTGCAATATTTTATACTGGTGAATAGAAAGAAAAGGTTAAAATGAGCAAAATAACAGACTGTGGTTCACTGGGAAAAAGTATATGAGTAGTGGAGCCTAAGTTTCAGCTGTTTGGATCTTCAAGGAGAATATATGCAACGTGTGGAGCAAATAAAAGGAGGTTGGAGGAGTGCTGGATGTCTTCCATCAAGCATAGAAAAGGAAAGGTAATAATATGTCATCCTCATGGTCAGAGCTTGAAGAAGCAGGAAGCTGGAGAATTATCTTTGATGGATTGGTTGACACAATTACCAGATCTCAACCTTATTGAGACCTTGTGGGATGAGCTTCATGATAAGGAAAAGTGCGTTAAGGGGGTTATTTGCTTTAGACTAAGCCTTTTTGTTAGAAGACTACCCCCACCATCATCTGATCAGTCCCCAGCAATGAACTGTAATCTGTGGAGGAATCCACCAGCAAGTTTTCAGTTCCCCTTCAGCGCTCCCGCAGGAAAAATTAAGCATTACAACTGTTTCCAATTAACACAATGAGCTGTCTGTATAATGGATGTGTAAGGTTCTCCAGAGTGAAAGATGCTGTTTGTAGCCACTCTCTTGAATGGGGGAACGACCCCTTTAAATGCCAGTGACACTTCTAGAGAGAGCTAGAAAAAGTTAGGGGTTTAAATCTTCAAAAAGGACAAAAAGAATACCAAATGTCTATAAAACGAGTTGCTGCAACTGGAAGATTTTCTGATGAATGTAGTTTAATGAATTCAACAGTTCTTCGTGGTTATGCATTCAAGTGTATATGTATGTGACAGGTATCTTGAAAGGGTAAGACCGCTATGCAATAAAATTGTGGAAGATCCTAAAGTCTGGGGTAATGTCTCCTAGTTATTAGTCTTTTATTGTGATAAACTCCTAAAACATTTAGGGTTTGTTCACATTTATGCAGTCAGACTTTTTCCCACCCACATGAAATTCTATAGAGCTTACACAGAGTGACTGGACCCAGTTACCACATGGCGAGCGGTGAGGACAGATGGATTCATCTAAACAGTGCACTATGCTTCATAGCTATAGTGATGAGTAGTACACATTAGCAATTCACTACAACTTAGTAGAACAAAATTAGGGAAATTTCCATTGAATTGTAGGGTAGAGACTTTCTCGTTGCTGATTCGCATTTGGATTATACATATAGATCCACATCGGCATCCCACTATAGTTCATGATAGGTGAACACAATTTTAAAAAGAATTTAAAGGGGTTGTCCCACGAAAATAATTGAATCACTTATTCACAGGATAGGTGATAATTGTGTAAGAGCTGCAGATCTGACCGCTGGGCCCCCCAGCGATAAAGAGGGTACATTGTGCCCCATTTGAATGGAGCGGTGGACAAGCGTGCGCACTACCGCTCCATTCACTTTCTATGGGACTGATGGAGAGAGACAAGCGCTGTACTTGGTCCTTCCCATCAGTCCCATAGATAATGAAAAGAGCAGTAGTGTCCACTGCTGCATTCAAACGGGACATGGGACTGTAGGGAATGCTGGGGGTCCCAGCTTTTAGACCCACAGCGATCACCCATGTATCACCTATCCTGTGGATAGATGATACTTTTTTTTTCGTGTGACAACCCCTCTAGGTCAAAACGTATCCGGCATACTTGTCATGGCTCTAATTTAAAAGGAAGCGATGACCTTAGAGTGAACAAAGCCTTATTGTGCGTTATAAATACTCATTGCACTGTACAATATAAAATTAAATTATTAAATTCGCCCTGAGTGAAAATTGCCACACTGGGTCAGGGGCTCAGAAAGTGACAGGCGCTGTGCCGAGTAGAAATTGGCAGTCAGTGCAGTTGTCACTTCCCTTCCCCCAGAGTGTGGGTGTTGGAATGGGGGGCATGTGATGGAGTTCATCTGTTGTGAAGGGGGGTTATGGGGATGGTGCCCTAGGACTTTCTGTACATTGAGATCCCATCATTTGCCTTTTCTATTCTGCTGCCTTGAAGTGAAGGAATTTTTTTTATGACTAGATATAAATAGAAAGCTTCCTTATTTCAGACAACGTGAGATGAGAAACAAAAGGGACATTCTCCTCTCCCACTCTCTGATACATGAATTGAGTACAGAAGAAAAAATAATTACTATGGTTCGTGACAGTGTTTCAGATGTGTATCTGGAGTAAACTGGTGCTGTGTGAGCCATTTATTTATAGTGCTGTGAGCTCCGACTGGAATTTCTTTTTGGCCTCTTGAATCAGCCATATTCACAAAAAGTTCTGATATGACGAAACTGCTTTGTGCGAAAACTCAGCTCTGATAGATGGTGTATTTCATGAATGACTTCAGAATCTGACAAAATAGCTCAGCATTGCCCCCCTGTGACAACACACAGAACTGCCTTCATGTAAGAAAAGTCACTATAACAAATTATATTTTCAGGGTCACAATGACAGCAGGGTTGCCAACCTCCACTTCAGAAATTTCTGGACAACTGAGCTAAAATTCACGGACAGACTAAAATTTTTACGGACACATTACAAAATCGTTGCCTGTGCACTGTGCAGTGTTCTAGGAGTAACTCACCAGTCACAGCTCCGCTTGTAGCTTTCCCTCGCCAAATTAGGTGATGTTTTCTCTGATTAGTCGTTCACTTTCCCTTTTTTTCTCCATCCGACTTATTCCATTCACGACTCGTCTCTGCGGAATTTGACACACAGACATGTTGGTCCTCACATATACCCCATCCTCTAAACAAACTCGTAATCCACAGTGCCCCAGATGGTAATAATTATCCCTCAGTGCTCACCACAATAAAAGTGCGCCATCAGTAACCGAGCCCCCTGCAGATACCAGACAGCCCCCCTTGTAGATAGCCACACAGCTCCCCCTTGTAGATAGCCACACAGTGCCCCCTTGTAGGTAGCCACACAGCGCCCCCTTGTAGATAGCCACTCAGCTCCGCCTTGTAGATAGCCACACAGCTCCCCCTTGTAGATAGCCACACAGCGCCCCCTTGTAGGTAGCCACACAGCGCCCCCTTGTAGGTAGCCACACAGCTCCCCCTAGTAGATATCCACACAGCGCCCCCTTGTAGATAGCCACACACAGCCCCCCTTGTATATAGCGCCACATAGCTTCCCCTTGTAGATCACCACACAGCTCCCCCTTGTAGATAGCCACACAGCTCCCCCTTGTAGATAGCCACACAGTCCCCCATGTATATAGCGCCACACAACTCCCCCTTGTAGATAGCCACACAGCTCCCCCTTGCAGATAGCAACACAGCTGCCCTTGTAGATAACGCCACACAGCCCCCCCTTGTATATAGTGCCACACAGCCCCCCCTGTATATAGTGCCACACAGCCCTCCTTGTAGATGGCCACACAGTCCCACCCTTGTAGATAGCCACACACCCCCCCCTTGTAGATAGCCACATACAGCCACACCTTGTAGATAGCCACACAGCTCCCCCTTGTAGATAGCCACACACAGCTCCACCTTGTAGATAGCCACACACAGCTCCCCCTTGTAGATAGCCACACACAGCCCCCCATGTAGATAGCCACACACAGCCCCCCTTGTAGATAGCCACACACAGACCTTCCTTGTAGATAGTCACACAGCCCCCTTGTAGACAGCCCCACACAGCCCTTCATTGTAGATAGCCACACACAGCCCCCCTTGTAGATAGCCACACACAGCCCCCCTTGTAGATAGCCACACACAGCTCCCCCTTGTAGCCATACACAGCCATCCTGTGTAGATAGCCACACACAGCCCCCTTGTAGATAGCCACACACAGCCCCCCTTGTAGATAGCCACACACAGCCCTCTCTTGTAGATAGTCACACAGCCCCCTTGTAGACAGCCCCACAGCCCCCCTTGTAGATAGCCCCACACAGCCCCCCTTTGTAGATAGCCACACACAGCCCCCCCTAGTAGATAGCCACACCCAGCTCCCCCTTGTAGATAGCCACACACAGCCCCCCCCCTTCCCTTGTAAGTAGTGCCGCGCTGCACAGCCTCCCCCCTTCCCTTGTACTTAGTGCAAGCAGAGCGGAGAGCGGTAGCCTACCGCTACTACTCTCTGCTCTGCCTGACACCACTCACCATCAGGAGGAGGAGGTGGTCATGCGGCGGAGGATCACTTTTGAATGGGCTTGGTGACGGCAAAGGACTGGACCAGTCCAATCACCTGACCTGAGTCACCTGACCTCATGTCAGGTGACTGGATTGGTCCACTCCCGGAACCGACCTCACTTGGTAGCAGCCGGCCTGCATATTTTCAGATTCCGCAGAATCTGAAAATATGCCCGGCCGCGGCCTACTATTCCTTTTGCACTGCACAGGTACATTTTGGCGCAAGCACAGTGCAAAGTTCCGGGAGACTGCCGAAAACATCCATTTTTGCGGACAGTCCATAAATTTACGGACAGTTGGCAACCCTGATGACATCTATGCTAGCTAGTTTAGCTGCACCCACAAAATGACTACATAAAGTCTCGATTGTGGGCCAATGGCAAACATGTGGTATATGAAGGGCTTTAAAAGGAATAATATGACAGTCTAAATGCCACTTTTATTATGGAGCCTGTGATCCGTGCATTGCAAATAGAACGGCCTTCCTCTTGGTCCCCTGATCTAAAAATGTAAACGGTAACTAAACTTTCAACAAACTTCTGACATGTCATAGTGACATGTCTGGAGTTTTGATCAGTGGGGGTCTGAGCACTGAGACCCCCACCGATCACTAAAACTGATCTGCTTGGTTTCTGATCTGCTTTTCTCGGAAAGGCGATGTAATGGTGTACAGACTCAATAGAAAGTCTATGGGCCCGTACACCAACTCCTCGGCTTTTAGAGAAAAGCCGATCAGAAACTAAACGGCTCAGCGCTGACCCGAGCATTTCTGCCACCATAGCTGCCACCATACAGTATAATGCCCACATAGCTGTCACCATACAGTATACTGCCCCCTAGATGCACACATACAGTATAAAGCCAACACAGATGCCCCCATACAGTATAATGCCCACACAGATGCCCCCATACAGCATAATCTCTCCACAGCTGCCCCATGCAGCATAATGCCCCCATAGCTGCCCCATACAGTATAATTCCCCCATACAGTATAATGCCCACACAGATACCCCATTCAGTATGATGCCCCCATAGCTGCCCCATACAGTATAATGGCCTATAGCTGCCCGCATACAGCTTAATGCCCCCAAAGCTGCCCCATACAGTATAATGCCCCCTAGTTGCCCTTATACAGTATAATTCCCCCTTAGCTGTCCCTAGTGCCAGTGCCCTTGTAGATAGTGACACAGTGCCCATGTAGATAGCACCAGTGTCCCCTGTAGATAGTGCCCCTATATAATGCCACAGTGTCCATGTAGATAGTGCCACCCCCCCTTGAAGAGAGTGCCACCCCCCCCTTGTAGATAGCACAATTGGGAATCCCTCTACGAGCAGAATCCTCACCCAGATCATAGGCTGGGGATTCCACTCCTAGAGGGAAGCCCTGAAGTCACTGTCAATATATGGACAGCGACGTCAGTGGCTACTCCTTAAGTGGAATCCCTGTTGCCAACTCTGGCCGGGGATTCCTCTCCAGGAGGAGCCCCTGATGTCAAAGTCCATATATGGACAGTGACCTCCGGGGTTTCCCCTAGTTGCGGAATCCCCAGACAGATCATCGGCAAAGGGGATTATGCTCAAGGAATAGCCATTAACGTCACTGTCCATATATGGACAGTGACGTCAAGGGCTTCTCCGTACACAGTGCTTAAAGTAGCGCTGTGCCCAGGAGCGGAGGAGCTTCCTCTGCTCTTCCGCTCTGAACTAATTCTGAAGCAGGGAGCTGATGGTTCCCTGCTTCAGAATTGGGTTCAACTGTATCTACGTCACGAGGACGCAGATACAGTTGACAGCGGGACATGCCCCTGGCTGCCCAGGACAGCAGGACACCGCCCGGAATCCGGGACTGTCCCGTTGAATCCGGGATAGTTGGGAGGTATGACTTACCTGCCCAATCCAATTGTTTCCAAGAGATAAATTACACCAGTGGCATACCTTCCAATATTTGAAAATTGGTACCCACCCTGACACATGGGTGTAATTTACGTACGGTGTAGAGAATTTATTTATCCGGGCAATCCTTAGGTGCAAAAAATACACATTAACTTTTTTATCGGCCTCAAACTTTCTCAAGATGCACCCATAAGGAACATAGCCTACCCTGAGAAGTTAACACAGAAAGCCCTCCTGAACATTGGACATAGAGGGGGAACTTATTAACATGTCTACACCCGTTTTCTGGTGTAGAAAAAGTTGCAAAAGGCCCAAAACTTTTGGCCATTTTACGCCACCCTCGCAACTTTTGAAAAAAGGGTATGTGACTTAACAAAAGCGGAGTGGCCACTGGCAGCCCAACGGATTTTCTATACTTACTTTACGCCTGAAAGTGGCATAAATTATAGTGCAAATCTATGCCAGTTTAATAAATGTGTCTCTTCTTAATAAATGTGTCGAATCTTACTCCAGCAAACTTTCTTTTTAAGAATGGCGTATGTAACTCCAATCTTAATAAATCCATGACAGAGAATTTTCTGTAATTTGCCACTTTTTTTTCTTTTTTTTACATTTTTGGCTGATATGAAAAAAATCCCAAAACTTTTCTAGAGGTTTAAAGAGTGTATGTCACCAAATTGCTTCTTTTCTACGTCTTTGGAACAATCATTATAGAATCATGTGATAAATATATTCTGCTCTATGTGACGGTGATTTTCTTCCAGTAACTAAAGGTCTTCTTACAAGGGCCGTCCTGGGCTGTGTAAACAAGCGCCGATCAACGAAATAGCTCATTGATCGGCGCTCGTTTGCTCCTTTCACAAGGGGCTAGTATGGGGATGAGAGCTGGTTACTCCGATCTCTCGTCCCCATTCATTATTATCATGTCGGTTTACACAGGGAGATGTGCTGCCAACAACAATATCTTACTTTTTTAAAACTATAGGATCAGCAGATGAACGAGTGTTTGCTCATTCATCTGTTGATCGCTGCCCTGTTTACAGAGGGCAATTATCGGCAACGAGCGTTCTATAAACGATCGTTTGCCCGATAATTGGCCCGTGTAAAAGGGCCTTTACACTGCAGTTGTCCTGAATTGTACGTACTATATCTACTGGAAGGTTTACAAAATGGCTACTAATAAATATTTATAAGGGGTTTCGCCCTAGTTCAGCCCTGGGTGGGAGGATTGCTGCTGTGACCACTGGGGATGCAGGGAGGGTTCTGCCTACTAGGGAAGTAGGGGGAGATGTCTGTGACAACTGGGAAGTAAAGAGAGAGCAGGGGACAAAAGTGGGGCCCACCGATCAGGTCTGGTTCGCAACCACAGTAGTCACCACATAATTTTCTGATCGTTGGGGGCCCCATCGATGGAACCCCCACCAATCGTTAGAACAAGGGGCCCACACCACCATGTTTATTTTCACTGTTTGACCACAGAAAGGAGGACATTGAATGGAGCGACGATTGAGCATGCGTGCTGTTGCTCCATTCAAAGTCTACGGAAACAGCCGAGTGCAGATATCGGCTGTTTTTCTTATTCTCATAGACCCAAGCGATCAGATACTTATCACCAATCCTGTGGATAGGTGATCATTTTTGATTCTGGGACAACTGCTTTAACGTTGCACATGCATTCAACACAGCCTGCTTCAACAGAACCTTTATATAATGGTTGGCGGCGATGATGACTTCCCCCATATCCAACTCCAGTATACTTGCTAGGCCGGCTCCCGGCCACCTGGCAATGTTGCTTTGAGCAGGCCTCAACGGCTTCAGCCCCACTTGGCAAATCGGCTCTTGGCCCGCCCTCACAGGCTCCCGTCCTGCTTGGCATATCGGCTCTGCCAGTCTTTCAATCTGCCAATCCGGGTGCCCGTCTTTGGTGGTCACTCCATATTTCAGGAACAACAGGCCCTGGTTAGGTGAGAGCAGGGGAGGACAAGTCTCCCTCTGTTCACCATAGAAAACGCCCAACCGTTGGCTCCAAGATTCACTCCCTTTTAAACCATTCTCAAAGGTTTCTGCACTGGTATATTAGGGACCTACCCCAAAATAGCGCCCGGGAATAACACAGTCCGGGGTCCGAGGTTGCATCAATGGTATGTCCGCCCCTGGGCCGCATCAGTACAATACTAGACAGGGGCGACCCTAACTAGTCAAATACTTGTCACAGCTCACTTCATATTCCAGCCCAGCTGCATATAAAATATATTATCACTTTTAGGCCTCATTCACACTGCCATAATGCAACCGCATTTTTAGGTCTGTATTACGGCTGCAAGTTCCAGTCTGACCGTGAGTCTAGTGACCAAAACTAATAGTAATACGGAAATAAAAATGAGGCTGCGTTACGGTCATCTGAATGAGGCCTAATTGTATACAATGGTCCTAAATGATAGAAATCTAAAGCGTACAGAAAGTGGAGCTGTTGCCTATAGCAACCAATCACATAACGTCTTTCATTTACTAGCCTGAGCTGGAAAAATAAAAGAAGGAATCTGATTGGCTGTTATTGCAGAAGCGCTGCTTTTCTTTTTTTTACGTGGCCAGGAGTACAAAGACTACGAGGACCATGTCTTTCTTCTGTCAGACGTGCTGATTATCGAAGCAAATAACTAAACACTTCCATTATAGCTGATAGTGATACTGCCCTGCGTTACCACACAGCCGCTTCATTGTAACTATATACGGATGTGCGTGGCGCACCGGAAGTTATATTACAGCACGGGAGAGTTTTATTGCTGCACCGGAAGCCGCCGGAAAAAGCGCTCCTGACAGCAGCCGGTGCTTTGTAGTCTATTGCCCACATTCGTGTATTTTTTTCCCCAGTGCCCTGTATTCATGGAGGCGGATTTGCTGGATACGTTAGAGGCTTTGGGGTGAGTGTAATGTATAACAGGCAGAGCTGGAGGGGACCGTAATTTACATGGGTTCTGACGGCACATGGGCTGACACTTGCCTTGACAGAAGAGTCCCATATACTTTGACCTGCACTGGTCCCGCTTCTCTATTGTATTATGCTGACGTCACTGGATAGTAGACCAGCACTAGTTGTCTAATGGCTATTCTGTATTGTGAATGGTTTAACCAATGAGGGAGGATGTAATATTATTATACCCATTTTCAAATTACCCATTAGGGTTCCAAGACCCTCACTTATTAGCCAGAGCCACCGTGGAGCATCCCCTCTACATTTAATTGAGCTTTCCCGTCACCATAGTAAGGCTATGCATTTTTTCCATCTGGTAGAGTTGGATACTTGCCAGGAGCAGCTAGACTTCTTGCTGATGGTTTCCTTTTAGAAATGAGATTTTTAGATCCTGCTTGAAGAGGACCTGTCTTCTTGCAGAGATTATTCATTAGGGACTATCTAGGAAACCATTATTCATGGGATTATATGATTATTTTTATGAAGATTGTTTAGTGTTCTTACCGTTATTATTTAACTGGCTAACGACGCATGGCGTGTGTTCTCGTCATGAGCGGCTGGACTTTGCTGCTTTGTGACGCGCATGCTCGTAATGCTGATTGCACGGGAACAGCAAGTGTGCCCATGTGATCAGGAGCCGGGCAACACGTGATACACCGCCGCAGAAACCAGGGAAACCTCCAATCTCTGCCGTTAACCCCTTAAATAACACGATCATAACTGGTTGTGGCATTCAAAGGGGAAGTGAGGAGGACCTCCGTTTAAACGCATTGCAGGGAAGTCCTATAAAGCGATGGAGGGACCGCAGTGCTATCTAACCATAGTACCTGTAGTTATGGCATTCTTCGGTATGGCGTAACAACCGCCTGTGTACGATCACCTGTGTTTTTTACAAATTTTTTACACAATTTCAAGGTCTAATGCAAACTGAATTGCAAGACAATCTTGCCCCACGTTTAATAATCTGTAACACAGTATATAAGTTATGTCCACAAAAAAAAGCCTTAGACATCAGTTTAAAGAGGTTCTGTCACCAGATTAAAAATGCCCCGTCTCCTACCTCATTTTATCGGCGCTGGAATGTAGTTAACAGCAGTGTTTTTTTTATTTTGAGAAACGATCTTTTTTCAGCAAGTTATGACCTTTATTACATTTATGCAAATTTGTTTCTTAATGCCCAAGTGGGCGTTTTTTAACTTTTAACCAAGTGGGCGTATTACAAAGAAGTGTATGACGCTGACCCATCAGCATCATACACTTCTCTCCATTACACCCAAGCTTGTTTCACTGAACAGCGTGATCTCGCGAAACCACGCTGTGACGTCACTTCCGCCCACAGGTCCTTCATCCCTGCATCTGAAGACTCAACATAGATCGTCTCCAGGCGTATGAGAAGTTACAGTCGTCGGATCTGCAGCAGCAGCGGAGGAGGAGGCAGCATCACACAGTGCAGGTAAGCATATAGAACTCCCTAGAGACGAAGGACCTGTGGGCGGAAGTGACGTCACACGAGATCACGCTGTTCAGTGAAACAAGCTTGGGTGTAATGGAGAAAAGTGTATGATGCTGATTGGTCAGCGTCATACACTTCTTTGTAATACGCCCACTTGGTTAAAAGTTTAAAAACGCCCACTTGGGCATTAAGAAACAAATTTGCATAAATGTAATCCAGTTCATAACTTGCTGAAAAAAGATCGTTTCTCAAAATAAAAAACACTGCTGTTAACTACATTCCTTTGCTGATAAAATGAGGTAGGAGATGGGGCATTTTTAATCTGGTGGCAGAGCCTCTTTAATCATTTATTTCCTGAAATCATGTCTTTCTGTAGGTACCAGGGTCCGTTATTGGAGGAGGACACTCTGGGCCCAGCCTTAGAAGGTGGCTTGTCATCTCCAGAGTACTTTCAGCTCCTGAACTGGCTCACCTCTCGGATTAAATTATTTGATCATTTAGAAGAAAGTGTTAGTTCCGATGGTAAGTGACCGCTTGGCCATATAAAAGACACCCTTAACCGTTTCGCCTGCTGCCCTTAGATCAAGTAACTAAAATAAAACACTCCCTATTACTCTTGCTTGTTAGTGACCAGCATCTCCTGCGCCATGCAAGGGCTGCCGTACTTTCTACTGGTCCTCTTGCGGTATAGAAACGGCTCCAGTGTGGTCACCTGTGCGTGTTTCTAGGCAGCCGCACTGGTGCTCTGTTCCTTTACTACAGTAACCTACTACAGTAACCTGCTTCCATTATTCGGGATCCCATCTGAATGCACTTGGCTTCTGTTGATCTGTATGTGAGCTATATAAAAGGCATACAGATTGGACCCCCTAGTAGTGTTAATATTTAGGTCCGGTATAATACCCGGATGTAAATGGCCTGTTTCTTAAGCAACGATCTAACGCTCCAACTTTTCTGTCTAGGTGGTGACGTAGAGAGTGCTCAACTGGAAATAAGTGGTTTCTTGAAGGAGCTCTCCTGCCCTTATCCTGCCCTGGTTTCTGGAGACATTAAGGACAGATTAAAAAATAAGGTGGACTGTCTGAAGCTACTGTGTGAGTACCGTAAATATAAATGATCAAGAGAGAACACTGGTGACTTTGAGCATACTCAGCCCAAGAATTGATACTCGCTGCTCTACAACTCCATTCCATTTAGAAAACACATTGGGGTAGATGTATCAAAACCGGTGCAAAGGAAAAGTGGAGTAGTTGCCCGTGGCAACCAATCAGAAAGCAGCAACCTGATTCAGGACTCCAGACAAAAAAAATTACCTTGGCGCCTTTGGCTCCTAAATTGAAACGTTTAGGAACAAAATATTTTTTTTTCGTCGCCTAATTTAAATACATATATAATTAATCTTATATTAATGCCCTAATACCGACGGTATTTTAAACCTTAAAGGGGTATTCCGGTTACAACCAGTTACCTCCTATCCTATAGCTTCGGCAGCGCTCTGGCCAGGGATTCTACTACAGGAGGAGCCACTGACGAGATTGTCCATATATGTACAGTGACGTCAAGGGCTTCCCTGGGCTCAGCGATTAAAGTAGCGCTGTGCCCGGAGAGTCCTCTGTACTAATGCTGAAGCAGGGAGCTGACGGGTCATCGGGTTCGACTGTATCAGCGTCCTGAGGACGTCGATACAGTTGACACCGGGAGTCCGGGATATACCACCGGGACACTGCCAGAAATCTGCGACTGTCCCGCGGCTGAATCCGGGACGGTTGGGAGTTATGGAGGAGGTTTATACTCTTTTTAGTTATTGTCAGCAGAGCGTTGGCGACCTATGTGCGCCTCCGCACTCGGCAACCCCACTCTAACTTTATGTGGTCTGTTGCTGAGTTGCTGTGGTTCCTAGACGCTTCCACTTTGCAATAATACCATGCGTGGGAAATCTAGGAGGTAAGAAATTTCATGAATTGATTGTTACAACAGTGGCATCCTATCACAGTACCACGCTGGAATTCAGTGGGTTCCTTAGAATGACCCATTCTTTCACAAATGTTTGTATGGGCAGGCTGCATGGCTCGGTGCTGTATTTTATACACCTGTGGCAATGGGACTGAATGCCCCCCCCCCCCCCCTTAATTCAATGATTAAAAGGTGTGTCTCAATACTTTTGTCCTTATAGTGTATTTCACAATCTGTGCTTATATTAAATATACATACAATGGTCATCAGGAAGAATCACATATAATATATCTGTATATACTCTGATGCAAAAGGGTTACATTGTTATAATTAGGGTCAAAAAGCAATGGATACCTGACCAAATAGACCAAGTGCAGTGTGAACAGAGCTGTATGGACCTTGATTGTAACTTGTAGGAGGGCTTGTTTATTGTGATTACGTACAGATCAGAACATATTGGTCCGTTTTTAAAGAGAGCGCAGTCCGCGAATCCGTTTGACCCCTTCCCTGTCTGTATGTATAGGTTTCAGTCACTGACTATTTCTGCCATAGGAATAACCCTCCCCAGTGCAGTTCTCTATAGATCAGCGCGCAAGAGGAAGTGACTTGTGAGTGGTCAGCGCAAGAGAAGATCTGCACTAGATCTTGGGGAACACAAACATTTTATAAATTTTTCTACAAATGAGCTGTAATGGAGGACTGTGTCTTTTATGGTTATGGGGGGGGGGGCGCTATGGCCTTCCATTTCTTCTGTCATCACATGGCGAGGTCAGGAGGCAGACAATGTGTTAATTCAAGATTGCAGTACTATAATTTTTGTAGCTCTCTCTGATAGGATGTTGCTGTTATGTTCTATCAGAAGGTTTAATTTCGAAGGGGTAGGGTGGTCATATATAAAGGTGCCATGGACAGATCACGTGCATTTGTTGAGTCTGCTCCATAAATAAGGAAAGCACTGGATGTGCCCCACACACGGAAAAGTTTAGATGGCCTCGATCTATCATCAATCCATACTTCAACTTGGGGCTGGCGGTTGTGAACTAAATCAAAATCACGATTAATTGAACATGTAACCTCGATTACGATTAATGAACAATTTAAGTCACGCCTCCTTTTTATATACCACGCTGTTGTGTGCCACACCATTGAATCATATACTTCTGTATATAATATACACTCTGACACTGCCCTCCACTTAGTATAATGCCCCCACAGTATAATGCCCACATACTGTATAACACCCCTATAGCTGCCCCCACACAGTCTAATGCCCCCATAGTGCCTAATAAAAGTAAAATAAATACTCATCCCCATTTCGACGACAATTAGAGGAGGTCTGTGTTGTGTGGCTCAGCGCAGACTGGAGCGATGATGTCACTGCAGCACGGCTGTCTGCGCCAGGCTGCTCGTGGCTGGCGTTACAAAGTGAATGGTGGAGCAGGGCGGTGATGGCTCCCTGCTCCACCATTGGATTCAACTGTATCTGCGTCCTGGCTTATCGTCTTATCTGCACTGATTTTCGGTTTAGTTTTCTTCGATTAATTGCCCAATTCACCGTTATGTCTGTGTTGCAGTACTAAAAGCTGTAGTCCCAATAATAAACTTCTGACATCCATATTGGAATGTTGGGATTGGTGATAAGTTCTACTTGACATAATTTCATGGTCCATGGAGTTTCATACTGTAAATTCTCTATCACGGTCACACCATCAGGTTTACACTAGGAGCCGTGTATAAGTAGTTCTGGTCTACATGCCAAATTACTTAGTGGAAAAATATACAGATAGATTATTGCATCGTTTGTTCTGGTTCCACGTTTCTTCGATTTGTATTTTAAAGCCATTTACAAAAGAATCTCTTGATAATGTAAAGTTTATTGTGTTTAGTATCTCATGTTTTGTGATTTCTTCCAGTGTTTCTAGGCTCCGAGCTTCAGGCCTTGCAAATTCTACAAAACAAAAAGCAGAAGGACCGGAGTTCAGGTGATGCCGTGTGTAAGGAAGCGAGAACAATCTGTGAAGCTCTGCGACTTCCCGAGCAGTCCGCGTCAAATGTGATCTCAATGTTAAAAAGTGTGGAGGAAAAGGTGAGGCCTGACATTACTTGTACCAACAGCTACAAAATGGTCTTCATTTTTGACATTCGACAAGAATTATCTAGAGGAGATGAATATTCATTTTGAACAAAAGTAGCAATTTATTCCTACTTGCTGCACTGTCTGTTCTAGATTACGGTAAGGCCTCATTCACTCCTCTACCTTGTGTAGCCGTGAGCAGCTCCTGTCACCAGCCGCACGTTCTCCACATGTCCTTGTGTGTTTACAGTCCTGAATTTACATTCCGTATCCATCTCATTATCCAATTGCCTTCTGCTCGCTACTACTACGCCATGCGCGTACAAACAGCCTCATGGCGACTCTTCCCCACATGTTTAGGCTGGGACTATGTAGAGCCTTCTGTCACATAACCGCTGCAGTCCAATGTGTCGCTCAAGAGCCTGGCTTACATACGACTGCAATAGCTGAAACTTGACATGGTTTTTCTGTAGATTCGGGTAAGGGCCTGTTCACATCACGTTTGCCTTCAGTTTGGTCTTTCCATTCATCTGTTCCGTCAGAGGAATAGATGAACGGAACGGCAAACAAAGTAGCGTTTGCGTTTGTAATACCATTGATTTCAATGGTACGTTTTTTTTCTCTTATTTGGTTTCAGTTTGCGTTTGTTCCGCTAGTCTTCCGTTTTTTGATGGATACAGCAGCGCACTACGCTATTGTTTCCGTCTGAAAAAAACAAAACGGAAACCTAGCGGAATGGACAAACTGAAACCAATTGAAAAAAATGTACCATTGAAATCAATGCTACTGCAAACGCTACTTTCCGTTTCTCTTTCCGTTCCTCTGATGAACGGAAAGACCTAACTGAAGGCAAACGTGATGTGAACGGAGCCTAAGTTGGGTAACTTTGAGTAACATGAAAGTCACATGTATTTGCATGTGTCATATTGCTGAATTAATGTCCATTTTGTTAGGGGCCAAGTGCTGGTCTGGGCACAGTTTGGATAGTCTGGTAGAACTCGTGATGGCTTACATGCAGAAAGATACTTTTGCCTAAAGCAACCAGATTCTAGCCTTCAAGTTTTCAGAGCAATTTTCAAATTGCGAGAAGTGACTGGATTGGTTGCTGTGGACAACACTATGTGGTCTGCAGTGTTATTTAGGCCCGAAGCCTGGTGATTTGTGGGTATTTGATTTTATTTATTTTTTATTTAAATAAAACTGCTCATTGTTGGTTTTTATCTGCAAACATTTTGGACACATTGGCGCTGATCTTGGTCATCTGCAGATTATGATAAAGCGTGTTTCCTGACCTTACCCTCACTAAGCTGCAGATTCTCCAGCATAAACCGATCACAATTATTCTCGTGTTCAGATCGGCAGTTTATGTTGTATGAATCCAAACTATTATTTTTTCCATAGGTTACGGAACTTTTACCAAAAGCGAAGGCGACCGGCATTGACCGGGGGCTGCTCATTGTGGATCTGAATACACAACAGTTGGTAAGAAAGCTGCAGCATATTCTGTCTACTTGATGAGTGAGGTTATATATCATTAATAGTGCATGGTTGGTATGACCAATATACACAAATGATAACACAGAGCTGAACTAACCTTTCATCTAGAATTAGGCCTCATGCACATGGCAGAGCTGTGTCCACGTAGTCGTACTAAAGAGCAACAGGCACTTCTGCTGCTGTATGGTGCCTTTGGTGTATGTTAGACTCCTTTGCATTCTTTATGCCACCTATTGGGTGGTGTACTTTAGACCAGTATTCTGCGCCATTAAAACTGGTGCATTTCACGACTCTATAAATCCATTGCCATATTCTAAATATGCGCCCGGCCGTGGCGAGCATGTTTCAAACCAAGGTTCTTTCTGACACTGATGCTTGGATATACACAGTTCAGCCAGAACATTAAAACCACCTGCCTAATATTGTGTAGTTCACCCTCGATCCACTGCTCCGACAAGGCATGGATTCCACTAGACCTCTGTTGGTGTCCTGTGGTGTCTGGCACCAAGATTTTAGCAGCGGATCCTTTAAGTCCTGTAAGTTGCAAGGTGGGGCCTCCATGCATTGGACTTCTTTTTCCGCAAATCTAGCAGATTCTCCATCTGATTAAGATCTGGGAAATTTAGAGGCCACTTACGTAAATGAAGGGGTGTTCTTGGTCTGCAATAATGTTTAGGTTGGTGGTGCATGTCAAAGTAACATCCGCATGAATGCCAGGAACCAAGGTTTCCCAGCAGAACTTTGAACAGAGCACCACACCGCCTCCACCGGCTTGCCTTCTTCTCATAGGGCATTATGGTGCCATCAGTTCCCCAGGTAAGCGACGCACATGCCCCCAGCCATCCACATCAGACCAGGCCACCTTATACCATTGTTCTATGGTCCAGTTTTGATGCTCACTTGCCTGTTGTCAGTGCCTTCAAGAGTGGACAAGGAACAGCATGGGCACTCCGACCGGTGTTCAACTACGCAGCCCCAAACGCAACAAGTTAGGATGCTCCGCATGTTCTGACCTTTTCTGTCCTAGTCAACGTTTACTTTTTCAGCAATTTGTGCTACAGTAGCTCTTTTGTGGTATCGGACCAGACAGGATATCTTTTACTCCCTTTGCTCATCAATGAGCCTTGGGTGCCCATGTCACTGTCGCTGGTACAGAGTTTGTCCTTCCTTGGGCCACTATTGGTAGGTACTAACCACTGCTTACTAGGTACACCCCACCAGACCTGCCATTTTAGAGATGCTCAGTCATCTAGCCATCACAATTTGGCTCATGTGAAAGTCGCTCATATCCTTACACTCATTGGACTCCTCACACCATTTTTCCTGCTTCCAACACATTAACTCCAAGAATTGACTGTTCACTTGCTGCATAATCTGTCCCACTCCTTGACATTGGCTATTGTAATGAGATATTTAATGTTGTTCACTTCACCTGTCAGTGGTTTTAATGTTAGGCTGGGTTCACACGAGGTCATTACGTCCGTAATTGACGGACGTATTTCGGCCGGAAGTCCCGGACCGAACACAGTGCAGGGAGCCGGGCTCCTAGCATCATAGTTATATACGATGCTAGGAGTCCCTGCCTCGCTGCCGGACAACTGTCCCGTACTGTAATCATGTTTTCAGTTCGGGACAGCAGTTCCACGGAGAGGCAGGGACTCCTAGCGTCGTACATAACTATGATGCTAGGAGCCCGGCTCCCTGCAGTGTGTTCGGTCCGGGGCTTGCGGCCGAAATACGTCCGTCAATTACGGACGTAATGACCTCGTGTGAATCCAGCCTTATAGTTGATGATTTATTTTATTTTTTTCACCACATTTAGCGTATACGCCAGGAATAGCTTGTGGCATATGTTATATGGAGGCTATGACAAATTCCTAATAGTGGCATCCCATAGTTTATTGTGGCATCTGTTTTAACATCAACGTCATGAAAAGCTAATACAGCCCTATGGCCATGTTTAGTGTGTACGTCGGAAGCTTTGCCCTGCATTCACGGTAGACATGAAACTATTATGATAATGGGCCCTTCGTTATACCTGAATGATGAACAGACCATCAATAGACGATGCTGATCCTTTATTCTCATTGGTCGTCATCATTGGAGGGCTGAAGATGAGAATCTGATTTCTCTGATAAATGTAATTCCCCGGTACAAGCGATCGATTGAGTGAAGATAAGCACCTATAAACTCAAATACCCCCCCCCGAAGACGCTCACAGGAAACAAAACCACGAGCAACAAAGCCTACAAAAAACTTTTTTCTGCTTAATAAGATTTGCACGATAAAACCAGTATTGAGTGTTTGTATCGGGAATTTTTGTAGGATTTGTTGCTTTGGCTGAATAAAGGCTGTAATGACGCGCTCCTAGGGCAGTATTAGTTGGTTTCCCTGTAATGATGCCATTTAATGTCTCTGGACATGCGGTCTACTACAGTCAAATGTGAAATATCACAAACTATTTTACTTAGTTTATAATCTCGGAGTATTTTTAGTCAGTTATTTTATAGGGTTATATTTTTGTTTTTGGCAAATGGTTATTTTCTTTTTTTTTTTTTTTTTTTCTAACCCCCTCCCATCCTTATTTAGTTCACTGTTCACAACTTCTAACTAATGTACATTACTGCAGCTTAGGAAGACTACCTTGTAATATCTCTTTTCGATACCAACTTGCATCCTTAAAGGAAACCTGTCATGAGTTTTTAGGCAACTAAACCGCCACCGTGCCGTTATGCAGGACCGTAATCGTACTATAAAGATGCCCCTGTATAATCTGTCCGATGCTGTATAATATAGAACATTAACTTCCAGCATAGCGAGCGCTGTATGTAAAGTGCCGTTCAATAATCATCTGGGTGGTGCCGCTATCCTTAAGGGTCGTGCAGTCCAGGCCTAAACACTCCTTTCCTGCCTTGATTGATGTCCCACAGGCCATGATACATTATTAAAAGGCCAGCTCCTGTGGGACATCAATCAAGCCAGGAAGGGAGTGTTTAGGCCTGGACTGCACAACGAATCGCGGCACCACCCAGATGACTATTGAACGGCACTTTACATACAGCGCTCGCTATGCTGGAAGTTAATGTTCTACATTATGCAGCATCGGACAGATTATACAGGGGCTTCTTTATAGTACGATTACTGTCCAGTATAACGGCACGGTGGCGGTTTAGTGGCCTAGGAATATGTTACAGGTTCCCTTTAACTTCTATTGATTTGATTTTTATGGCCTTAGACCATATATTTAACCCCTTAGTGACCACCAATACGCCTTTTCACGTCGGTCACTAAGGGGCCTTAGGCTAAGCTGACGCCTTTTAACGTTCGCCTAGTCTAAGTCCTGCACGGGTCTCCCGTGCAGGCTGGAGCCGGGGCTCTGCTGTCTGATGACAGCTGAGCTCCTGCTCCAACGCCCGCGATCGAAGTTTACTTAGATCGCGGCCGTTTAACCCGTTAAATGCCGCCGTCAATAGCGACCGCGGCATTTAACTTTGTTTACAGAGGGAGTGAGCTCCCTCTGTCACCCATCGGCGGCCCGCGAATGCAATCGCGGGTCTCCGATGGGGTGTCATGGCAGCCGGGGGCTTGATAAAAGCCCCCAGGTCTGCCCTGGACATATGCCTGTTAGGATGCGCCGGAGGCACGTCCTAACAGATTGCCTGTCAGATTTACACTGACAGGCAATAATGCTCTGGTATACGAAGTATACCAAAGCATTATAGCAGCGATCTGAAGATCGCACAGTAAAGTCCCCTAGTGGGACTAATAAAATAAGTAATCAAAGTGAAATAAAGATTAATAGTAAAAGTTACAGTAAAAAAAGTAATCCATTTTTTTCCATAAAAAGTGGTTTTATTTAGTAAAAGTGTAAAAAAAAAAATTACACATATGTGGTATCGCCGCGACCGTAATGACTCCATTAATAAAGTTAATGTCATTTAAACCGCAAGGTGAACACCGTAAAAAAAAAACCGCAAAAAACAATGGCGAAATTGCTATTTTCCATTGCCCCCCAAAAAAGTCATAATAAAAATTAATCAATAAGTCCCATGCACCCCAAAACAGTACCAATCAAAACTACGTCTCGTCCCGCAGAAAACAAGCCCAAAAAATCACTACATTGATGGAAAAATAAAAACGTTACGGCTCTTGGAAAGCGACGATGCAAAAACAAATAATTTTAGTTCAAAAGTGTTTTTATTGTGCAAAAGTCGTAAAACATAAAAAACCTCTACATATGTGGTATCGCCGTAATCGTACCGACCCATAGAATAAAGGTAACATGTTATTTACGCCGCACAGTGAACGGCGTCAATTTAAAAACGCATAGAACAATGGCGGAATTTCAGGTTTTTTTTATAATCCCCCCCCCCCCCCCAAAAAAGTTAATAAAAGTTAATAAAAAAATTATATGTACCCTAAAATGGTGCTATTAAAAAGCACAACTAATCCTGCAAAAAAAAAGTCCTCATACAGCTATGTAAAATAACAAAATTATAGCTCTTTGAATGCGACTATAGAAAAACGAATAAAATAGCTTGGTCATTAGGGCCTAAAATGGGCTAGTCACTAAGGGGTTAAGAATTTGACAGTATTTTTCTTTTGTTTTTCTCTATTCTTCTATTCAATCCATCCTGAACAAGTAACATTTTTTTGTTTATCAGTGGACACCGTTTGGACCAGTAACGCAAAATACATTTCTGTATTTAATGTTTCCCTTATGTTATAGGATCATCTGGAGAAAATAAATGGAATTCTCTGTAAAGAATATGAGTGTCGGCGCAGAATGTTGATAAAACGCTTGGATGTGACCGTGCAGTCATTTGGTTGGTCTGACAGAGCTAAGGTCAGTGAAGTATAGTAACTTAATGCACAGAAGAATTGCGATGTGGAAATAACTGCACTATGGATTCTAGTACATGTTTTTACAAGTGGCTTAGACGGGGATAGTGCCATACACTTGTTCCGAAGACCCCACACAACCATAATTTTCATGTATAATTACGGAATCCGTAATTATGGATGAAATTGCGTACCCATTCATTTCTGTAGGCCACGGATACCTTGCTGTATATTTGCGGATGTGTATCCGGGCCGTAGAAATGATCCGCCATTATAGAACATGTCCGCAATTGCGGCACGGACTTGCCCATGTCTATGAGCGCTTCCGCATTTGTGTATGGCTACGGATTTGGCCGTCTGATCCATATTTGCGGACAGTAAAAACCCTTACGGTTTGGGCATTAAGCCTTAATCGTGGTTGGCATACAGGTCAGGCAGTAAATTGAGCAATTGATTTTTTTCAATTGAGATCAGTCCCCTTTTTATAAGGAGCCAAAATCCATTACTCTTCCTGTGTTTTACATTCTTCCTTATTTTATTTTATTTTTTTCATTGGTAGGCAATGATTTGCTGTTTACAGAAAGCCTACAGTCATAACTAATGTGATTACCATTTTTTTTAAATAAAATTACAGCCCTCTTGAGTTTATTTATGCCTTTTTATTTTAAGGCTATGTAAGCCTTTTTGAAGTAGTTTTTGTTTTGTTTTGTTTTTTTTGTTAATGTAATGTCTGTGTTTTGTTATTTTAAACTTTTTCCTAATATACACTTACATTTATTAAAAATGTTCTTTCGATTTTGTGCTGCAGCTTCTATGCATCTACTATACATAGAAGCTGCAGAACGCCGATTTAACTCAAATCAGCCAGTGAGCTGGTCTGATCGCTCGGCTGACAGTCGCTACTGTGTGCCTCTGACACACGATATAACCCTAATACCGATCTAATCTAGGTTGATCAACTTTAGGTTTGATTGGTATTGAGGTTATATTTTGTGTCAGAGGCACATGCAGCTTCTATGTATACTGGATACATAATTTAACTTTAAAGGGAAAAGGAGTGAAGGGTGGAGAATACCGATGTAACAAAACTAGACTTTTATTGTATGCATTAAGATATATGCATCTACATGCTTGTAAATTTCTATTATTATTTTTTATACTTTTATGTATGATTTAAAAAATAAATAACAGTAGTATGTTAGGTGGATAGTTGGCTATTCCACAGGACAGATGCTGGTAGTCCCCCACTCTATTGTTTATACCGGCTTCACCCCATTCGAGTATTGGCTATCATTGTACACTAAGCCTTCTTATTTTGATACAAATACTCCTCCTATTCATCAATGTTGCTTTGCTTACACATTCTGTACATTGATGACTGATCAATCTGTGCAGTGTCTATTTTAGATGCTGTGTAATCCCCAGCATGTGACCAGGAGAAGGTGGTCGGCCGTGTCCACCACTCCTGTCACCCTCGGCAGTATATGTATATTTCCACCAGTAAATGCCAGAGATGTATTACCTAATCAGGCTACTAGCTAACCCTTGTGGTAATCTTCGCCTAGTGACTTTCGGCTGCTTCTGGGGGCGTGAGCGCCGTCATCTCGGTGTCTCTTATTGGTCCTAGAGTGATTGACATCATTTTTGGCCACTCACAGACTATATAGTTTCCGAGTTTACTATTGGTTGAGATCTGATTGACACCGCCTTTGGCCATTTGCGGATCATCAGCATTGCAAGTACGGTCATTGACTATAATTGGTTTTACTCTGACATTTCTTTTAGCCAATGGCAGTCCCATATCTTCCAATCTTCTCTTTATTGTGCTTTAAACATTGTGTCCAAAGCAAGGTTCTATTTTGAGGATAAAGTAGATCAAAACTTCATGTTCCTAAGTCTGTTATTATAAAAGGGGACAGAATCTTACACCTGAGCCCTAACTATAATAACAGAAGTAACTGGCTTCCTAATTGGTCTGCAGCGAAAAGAGTAACTGGCTACCTGATTTGGTCCCGGACTCCGGGATGTGTGTTCAAGAAACACCCAATGTAATCACATGCATCACTAAGCAAAGTGTTGGTAGGACGCATCGCTGTGTAAGTAAAAAAAAAAAAAAAAAGGTAACCGTGTGATATAGTTAGAAAACATTACTGATCCTATATAGATGTAAATAATCATCCCAAGCATCGCTATACAAGTAGAACGGGAAAAGAAAGGAAAACAACGGTGTATGCTTCGTAAACATCGAGGATCCTATACAGACATATAATATAAAGATACTCCACCTAATGTTCTGCCTATTAAGGTGGTATGCCAGTATTAGAATTACTGTAGTTTAAAACGTTTCACAGTTATGTAAATATTTATTAAAGTTAATAACTCTATGCGGATGCCATTAGAACAGCCATTCTCCCCTGATGACGCCACTGTATGTGGTGAAACATGTAGGGAGGCTGATTTAAGGACTTTTTTTGTTCTTTTAATATACAATCCTTGATAGGACTAGCCATTTTAATGCCAATACAATACCCAACACCATGGTTTAGCGACAATAGAGGGAGAGTCTGAATGTGCAGCTTTTTTGGGAGGAAGGCCCCCACGTGTTTGTTGATTAGGAGAGGAGTATCTCTAAGGCCAGATTCACACGAGTGTGTGCGCAAAAGGCACTTAACAGCTCCGTGTGTCATCACCATATGATGCGTGGCTGCGTGATTTTCGCGCAGCCGCCATCATTATGACGCTCTGTTTGGATGTTTGTAAACAGAAAAGCACGTGGTGCTTTTCTGTTTTCATTCATAGATTTTACTGCTGTTGCGCGAATCACGCGCGTCACATGGAAGTGCTTCAATGGGTGCGTGATGCATGAGAAACGCACAAATATAGGACATGTCGTGAGTTTTACTTAGCGGACACGCTGCGTAGAAATCACTGACTCTCTGAACGGCCCCATAGACTAACTTAGGTCCGTGCGAGGCGCGTGAAAATCACGCGCGTTGCACGGACGTATATCACGTTCGTCTGAATAAGCCCTAATACTAAGTGTGTGATATACTGTAGGAGGAATGCCTCCATGTGTTTGCTGATTGAGAGGAATGCCTCTAACACATAGTGTGTAATATACCATAGGAGAAAAGCCTCCGTGTGTGCGTTATTAGAAGCATTCCTGTCAAATTCAACACACAGAGTGTGTAACATACACTCCAATGTCCATAAATTCAAGAGGAATGCCTCTAGCACTTTAGACTCTCTAGATGGTCTGCTGAAACACTGGGAGGAATGCCTAAATTTTTCAATATTGAGAGTATCCATTACCTTAGATAATTTAGAGTAAATGGTGTCTGTTCGTTTCGGTGCAACTGGAGGCATTCCTCCTAGAAGAATTCAGACCACTATTCGGATACCTTAATATATTCGTATAGATTTTTCCATATCTTGATTATATAATGACTACCTCTTGCCATTGAAATGGACTGTTATTCCTCCCAATTGGAGTACTAACTTTTATTCCACAAACAAAGATAAGTAAACGCTCTCTCCTCTATAATCTATATCTGCTTATTAGCAGATTCAAAATATAATCGTAATATTTTCAAAAACGAGTCCATGGATTAATTTTTAACGCTCTTTTGTATGTCCTTGATGGTTTAGTTATAATTCTTTTAATGTATATGAATAAAGATTGATGATCGATTCTCCTGTAAAATATAGGAATAATTGCACAGTTAGTGGGAGTAGATCCTTTGGATTGTCTGAGTACAATCCTCATGTTTTGAATATAAAATACCCCCCTGTGTATATCTTTGAGACTTGATTTAATCCATTATATGTTGGATTCAGGTCTCTGCGCACGATACAGCTGCTCTGTATACAGAATACAAAGCAGCTGCATCTCAAAAAGTAAAAATAACTTTTAATAAAAAAGTAATTAGAAAGTGGCACCAAACACACTGATAGACATTTTAATTAAAAAAAGAATAAATATCGCTTTTGAAGGTGTTCAACATAGTTTGCCTTGCCCTTCTCGCCTGTACTGCTTTACACAGCCCTGTATGCCCTGCACCCACCTCTCCCTCCAGCTGCTTGCCAAAATTAATACCAAATATTTCTACAAAAATACTTTTTATAAAAACTACTCCCCTTTCTTACTAAATAGAACCCAAAGCAGACGTTACTATGGAATCGGTATACAGAGGTTTTACTAGAAGAACCAGTATATCCTACTTGTGTTCCCATGGGCTCCCCTGTTGGCACCTTCTTATGGCATCAGATGATCTTGTTCGTTAAAGAAGTGTAGACGGTCCTATAGCGCTCTACGTGTGTTCTCCTGAGTGGTGCAGTAAAAAATAAGGACATTACACACTGCAATGTTTTATAAATCGCACTACATCACAAGTTCTACAAGTAGGCAATAGAAGTTTATAGTCGGGTAGTTTCATGGCATAGTGATTAGTACTTAGATCCGGAGTTAAAAATGTGACCAGGGGAGTTTTGAGACTGGCCCAAATGTTGGTTTTCACAAAGTTTGCCGATTCTGTGTTTTCAGATTTATTTATTTTAGTCCGATTGTTTCTATGGTTACTGAAGTACAATTATAAGCATTTCATAAGTTTTTTAACTTTTATTGACAAATACATCAAGTTTGTGCAAAGTCCCAATATTCACAATGTTGACCCTTCTTTTTCAAGACTTCTGGCATTCTGGATATCAGCTTCTGGGCCAAATCCTGACTGATGGCAACCCATTCTAGCTTAATCAGTGCTTGGAGTCTATCCCAATTTCTGTGTTTTTTTTTTATTTGTCCACCTGCTTTTTGAGGATTGACCACAGGTTCTCAGTGGGATTGTTTTGTTCACCAAGCCACTTAGTTATCACTTTTTCCTTGTGACCTGGTGCTCCAGCATTGTTCATCACCAAATTGCTCCTGAAGGATATTTAGATACCTTTCTTTATTCATGGAAGTGTACTTAAGCAAAATTGTAAATGAGCCCACTCCCTTGGATGAAAAGCCCCATACATAAATGGTCTGTCCTGTGTCATACCAACAGTAAAGCATCCTCATAGTAGCGCTAATCTTTTCTTCTCTGGGCAATCATTCTTCCAGATGTCCCAAACAGTCTAAAGGGGGTCTTCATCAGAGAAAAGAACTGTAACCCAGTCCTCTGCAGTCCAATCCCTGTACTTACTGCAAAATGTCAGTCTATCCTTGATGGTTTTCTTGGAGAAAAGTAGCTTCTTTGCTGCCCTTCTTGACACCAGTCCAGCCACCAAAAGCCTTCGCCTCACTGTGCATGCAGATGTACTGACGCATGCCTGCTGCCGTTCCTGAGCAAGCGCTGCACTGGTACCGATCCTGTAGCCGAATCCTCTTTATGAGATTGTCCTGGCATTTGCTGGACTATCTTGGGCGCCCTGAAGCCGCCTTCGCAGCAATTGAACCTCTCTCCTTGATGATCCGATAAATGCTGCTTGTAAGATTTCCCCTAAATCAATCAATGTACTTGCCTCTAAAGCCCTTTTGATGCAAAGCAATGATGACTGCACATGTTTCCTTGGATGTAACCATGGTTAACAGAAGAAGACAATGATTTCAAGAACCATTCCCCTTTTAAAGCAACCAGTCTGCTCTTATAATTCAATCAGCATGACCGTGATATCCGCTGCCTTGTCCTCAATAACACTTTCTCCTGAAACTGACGAGATCATCACTGAAATGATGTTCGTAGGTCATTTTGTGGCAGGGCTGAAATGCAGTGGAAATGGGTTTTTTGTGATTAAGTTAATTTTCATGGCAAGGAATGACTGCAATTAATTGCAATTCATCTGATCACTCTTCGTAACGATCTGGAGTTAATCCAAATTGCCACTATAAAAACTGAAGCAGCAAAATTTGTGCCAGTCTCAAAACTTTTGGCCAGGACTGTACATAGATTGTGTGTATGTTCTCTTCATGCTTGTGTCATTTCTTTGGTTTTTATTATTTTTTTCTTCCATGGTTAACCCAGCAAACCAACTTCCTATAAAATGGTCCCATCGTGACAGAGACTGAGTGAGTCAATATATTCTGCGTATATATTAGGGTTGGCACAATAGCAGAATTTGGTCTTCGATACAGACTCTTCGTGTCATATTGCGATTCTCGATACCAAAACGAGACTTTGCCAACAATAAAAAAAAAAATGTATGGAGTCCTTCCATTTTCTGATGTGAGGCGCAAAGTGTTATCAATTTTGGCCCTTCATGTCCCTCACATTAATAGTAATTTACCCCACCATGTACCTGTCATAAAGCGCAATATTGGGTTAATGTGTGAGGTACATGATGGGGTTAAGTACTATTAATGTGAGGCACATGGAGGTACTAAACTCATAACACCCTGTCCCTCACATTAATAAGTGACCCCATCATTTCCCGCATATAATGGCAACATTGGGGTTAACCACTTTAGGACACGAACAATTTTTTTTTTTTACATTTTTTTACCACTTTGCAACCCGGCACTCACAACTTTTTAATTTTCTACTCGACGTAGCTGTATGAGATGTATTTGGTTTTTACGGGATGAGTTGTACCTTATGTAGGTGCCATTTTTTTGCCACATTTACATGATCGTTTCATTTTATATAGATATTTGTTTTTTTTTACAGCATACACGAACCATCATAAATGCCGCCACACGTTTCTTCTGCAGGTTGTTGCGGGTGTGCCGATTTCTAAATATGTGTATATTTAGATCCTGAGACCTATTTTAATAGTTTTTTTGTAAAAAATTTTTTCAATTTACATTTTTAATCCCATAAGGTAAATTTTAATTTTAATTTAATTTTTTTTATTTTATTGCACTGGCATATATCTATGGGTCTAAACAATGGGTTAGGGTGTATGACCTGCAGTAATACTAAAGGCCACATGAGGGCAGCATTTAGATCCTGTAGACTACATAACCTCTTTTCTGCCTAGTTAGAAAAGGCCTATCGTGGATAACCAATGTGGACGACTTCGTGTCACAGTAAATACGCCTGTATTATGTAACCTAGGACAACAATGCAGCAGCCTAAAATAACAGAATAGCACATAAATAGGTGGCCCATATTTTGAAATTAATACGTTGGATGTTGGCCCCCAAAAAAAATAGTAAGAGTACATTTTTGGTATAATCTCCCACCCAATACGATTGACATAACTGAATGAAAAGCTTTTTACTTATGATGAGCAGGTTTATCAGTTTATTCAGAGTGACGCTTGCCAAATAGTTGTATACTGTTTAGGTGTGTATTTGTGTAATATAAAGCCCACACAGGCAAACGATAGAAGCCACTAATGTTCATTGGTTTGAGTCTGTCGATACCTGCAATTTTCATTCTACGAGCAACACATAATAACCTCTAATAAAGGAAACGGGTCTCTAAAGATAATTACTAAGGTTTAACACTGATAAATGTAAGGTTATGTACCTGAGAAAGCAAAATACATGTCCCCTAAATAGGAAAATACTGAGTAAAACTGACATGTAAAGGACTTGGGAATTTCAGATGACAATAAAATGAACTGTAGCAATCTGTCAGGCAGCTGCTGCCAAGGAAAATAAGACCATGGGCTGCTTCAAAATGGGCATAGATGCACTTGACGATAACTTAGTTCTACCTCTTTTAGAATGACTAGTAAGACCGCACATGGAATATTGTGTACAGTTGTGGGCACCAGTGTACAAGAAAGACCTAGTAGAGCTTGAGTGGGTTGAAATGTGGGCATCCAAAGTAATAGAAGGAATGGGTGGACTATAGTAAGTTTACTATGCTTACCTGCACACGGTGATGCTGCTGCAGATTCAACTGTACTCTCTGACGCCTGGAGCCGATGTGTCTTCTCTCTTCTGACGCCAAGATTGAAGGACCTGTGGGTGACGACAGGTCCTTCAACCTTGGCGTCGGAAGAGAGAAGACACATTGGCTCCAGGCGTCAGAGAGTACAGTTGAATCTGCAGCAGCATCACCGTGTGCAGGTAAGCATAGTAAACTCCCTAGAGACGAGCATATTACCCTCTCGGACAGCTGGAGCCGATGTATCTTCTCTGACCGACGCCAAGGTTGAAGGACCTGTGGGTGACGTCACGCTGTGTGTCTGCAGTGAAAGAAGCTGGGTGGGAGCGATGAGAAGTGTATGATGCTGATTTGTCAGCGTCATACACTTCTATTCACAACGCCCAGTTGGTAAAAACACAATACACGCCCAGTTGGTAAAAACACAATACACGCCCAGTTGGTAAAAACACAATACACGCCCAGTTGGTAAAAACACAATACACTCCCAGTTGGTAAAACGAGAAAACACGCCCAGTTGTCCATTGAAAAGCTAATTTGCATAAATATAAGATTGCTCATCACTTGGGCAAAAATGATCGTTTTTCAAAAACAAACAAAAAAACTTTGCTGTTATCTACATTGCAGCGCCGATCACATTCAATAGGAGATAGGGATTTGATAATCTGGTGACAGAGCCTCATGAAGCATACTACAAAGGTAGTTTTGTTTTTGGGGTTTTTTAACTCACAAATAAAGTTTATTGTAAAACATCAGAAGTAAATACAGAGCATTGAGATGTGTAGACAACGTGTCCACTGCAAGTACGAAAGAAACCAGCAATTCAATATAGCGATGTGATGTGTCAGAAGTTCAGACAATTAGGTCAATGAATGTTCGAGTAAAGAAATGTCATACAAAATAATACCAGATACCCTACTTGCTTTGTAAGTATACATTTCTTGAGTATTTATGAACCAGTATATAGAGCCGATCACTGCCTAATGCATAATATAGAGAATTAACCAGCTAACTAATAACTATAACAGTTACCACAGGTATAGATTCATAAAAGTATAACCTGAATACGTCAGGTAACATTCAGCGGGAGATCAGGACCTATATTTATACCGCATTGAAAGTGGAGGTCTATACTGTATACATGGAGTGTAAGAGGAGCCAACTGGATATGGGCCAAATAGGCGCCACGTCCGTGGCAGTAAACAGAATAAGGGCTCGGGGGCGAGTCAGAGATTCTGTGTTGGGGGAAGCAAACCGTAACAGGAGACTGCAGCCATCTATCCCAAATTTTGGTGAATTTGAGAGGACCGTTTCTATGTTGGAAAAGCCATTTCTTCTGAGGTAACATACCACCAACCAGACAGCCATTCTACAGATGTAGGGGCACGACGAGACAACCAAGTTTTGGCTAACCGCTTCTTGGCATAATATAATGGCTCCACAATAAATGTATGGATATGACGGGAGTCCTATTCCGCAGGATCAGGAGTGACTAGACAGGTCTTGGGGCACAGCGGGACAGGAGACCCCATCTCATCGTTCAGAAATTTGATAACTTAATCCCAGAACCCGGCTACTCTAGGGCAGGACCACACTAAATGATAAGAGGAACCTGAGGTAAGTCCACAATTAGGGCATTCGTCAGGGGACTCGGAACGGAAGGCATGTAATCTAGAGGTGGTGTAATACACTCTATGCAGTACGCAAAATTGTGTGAGTCGCTCATTATACTTGGATGATACAGATTTACGGGAGGAGAGGGCTCTGTCCCACTCATCCTCAGTCAGCGGACCTATATCACCTGCCTGTCTTACCTTCAGCGGGATGAGCATAGATTCTCTAAACTGGTCAGACAATAGGCTATAAAGATGGAAAATCGGGTGTCTAACAGGGGGAGAAAGCAGAAAGTTAAGAAGTGGAAAGCTTTGGTACGTTAGTTCTCCGGGGCCCAGCTGAGCCTCAAGTTCATGTTTGACTCTCCCTTCCTCCCAATTGTTCTCCTATTTGAGAGTCAAACTCCTCCTGCAGCTCTGGGAAGGTCTTAATACCAGAGTCAGAATAACTACGAAGGTAGATTATGGCCAGAGTTATGGGGCTCTACATGTTGCAAAAATTTCACCTTTAATAGGGTTTTTCAGTTTTTGTTTTTTTTATCAATGTATCATCGATGGGGATACAACCTTTGGGAACCCCCACGATCATCAGAACAGGTCGCTGTGATCTAGATCGTGCCACAGCCCTTCCTGCTGCTGATTTCTTTTCATACTTGTTGATCTCTTCTCGTTCTGCTTCTGTTTTTTTTGACATCATGACTATTTTTGCTTGAGTGTCGGACTATCAGAATATCCAGACTACAGTATATTAGTGGAAAGTTGTTGTTCATGTGCTCCATTACCTTTTTCTATCTTCTAGATATGATATGATGTGGTTTATGTGTTCGTGTACAAATCTATATTTTATCTGTGCTTTTAGGCTAAAATGGATGAAATTGCAAGCGTTTACCAACCGATCCGTTACTCGCTGTCACCGAAGTCGGGAATTACTGTTGCACATATTTTGGCTGCCAGACAGGATTTATCCAGGATAGTGCGAACTAGCAGTGGGTCAGTTCGAGAGAAGATGGTGTGTCCTGTCAATAAGGTATATTATCCAAGACCGATTTTTATATCACATCGTATTGCATTTCTATCTTTTGCATTTACGTTTTACATTTAAAGCGGGTCTGTCACTTATTCATTCTTTCATATATGGCCGCAGGGACACTGCTGCCTTATACACCCTGTGTGTAGCTGTATATATGTTAGTATATTCACTTTCCTGTACTCTTTTTTTAAACCAATATAGTATGTGAAGCAAGAGGTGGAGGTGTTTGTGCAGTTTTAGACTGTTGACAATGTTGACTGTATGACAATGACCAGGAGGGAGGACGGCACCCATGACAGCGTTGCACTGAGCCACCTTAAGCACATTCTAGTGTCTCCTGTGAATCATTCATTTTTATACTGTATATAACTTACACCCAGTATGTAAAAATGTCATCCTATGCCCCTACACTGAGGACATACATTTTCAATGCTTTTAAGGAGCATATAAATTCAGTTTGTTTTTTTTTGTTTTTTTTATATTTTTTGGGGGAGGCAGGGTTGTGTCTTATGCAGACAGAACAATAAAACACTCACAAGGCTGGACATAAGGTCTCGCTTTTCAGTCACCATGGAGACTAACCGACTGGGATTTGCGGAGCTCCGATTTACAGTCCTTGCATGATATGACGTGGCCACTTGCTGTATTTTCATTCTGGGCAGAACGTAACCCCACTTGTTGCTGACTTCACAGGGCTGTTTTACTCCTTAACAGGACACCAAGGAAAATGTAAGAGCTTTGTACTTATTGTCCAGGTCTCTAATCCAGGATGGATCTCTCCATGGTAACAAATAAAATGTTTTACACTTTGACGTTTGGATTGTCATCCTGAACACTGGTGTAGATAAATCCGCTATAACCCTCATCAATGCTGAGCGCAGTCAGGCTTCAATTGTCATCATCAGAGGGGGCCGTGTGTGCAATTATGGGAAAAAGTATTCTCATTCATAGGATTTTATAACTCACATTGATTTAAATGAAGCCGTGGTTGTGCATGACCAGTCATCTCTTCATTCCAACATGCCCGATCCTTGTGTTTGCAAGGAGATAAGCCGTTGCCGGAGGAGTCTTGAGTCCGTCGAGCCGAGCGTGCATGTGTATGGGGAAGTCGGAAGAAATAGCTGTCAACCGACCGAGCGGTCGTCCGACAGCTATCTGAAATGTATGGCCTACTTAACAAACTGTGGCTCTTTCTCTGGCGGCACAGTCCCTCCGTGTATTACGTGGGCAGGCGTTTATTTGAATGGCCAGATGTAATACTACAGTTGGAGGGGCAATCCGCTGTTTGCTGTGCATCTCTGAATTTGTGGCAATCCTATAAAAAGGGTTGTCTGTGACGAATAAACCACTTTAAAGTGAATCGCCACCTTTTTATTTGTTCTAAGGTTAGAAATTCTGTGCTGATTTTAAATTTGTAATATATGTTGGAGCTCCTTTTTTCTGATACAGAGCTTCATATATCCTGCATAGACACAGATATCCTATTGACTTATTGCAGCTGCCACTAGGGGGAGCTTTAATGCATACTGCGGTATTGAGTTCACTGTATAAGGCTACATTCACGCGCGTGAATCTGGTCCGTGCGTGTTGCGTTATCAATGGCGGATTAAGTAAACTATAGGCCCTGGGCTGTTCCACAAACTTGGGCCCCCCACCTCTCTGCCGTGTCGACAGTGAACACCACCATTCTGTGTGAGCATTGACAAATGGTTGTTACGGTTCCCCCTTGTCAAAGGGCTGTGACCCTACATACTGACAGTCTCCAACCATCGCTGACTGTATCACTGTAGGGACACATCCTCTTGACAATGGGAATGGTAACACACATTTGACACGTCAGGAGAGGGGACAGATCCCCTATAGATCCAGTGACTCACAGGTGATGTCTTATCTGATGGGAGGACCGTTCTGGCGACTTCTCCTAATGAGACATCTTTGCCCATCACTTCTGCAGCCATTTCCAGCCTCTATAGAAAACACGATTTTAGACACCCAGGACCATACATTAAAGGGGTTGTCCGGGCACAGACCGTTTTTTATACTGATGACCTATCGATGTGCCCAGACAACCCCTTTTACTCAGACTAATAAATTTGGACCCCAGCCTTAAGTAATACAGACCCTGGAACAGGCCCCCTAAATACAGAGCCCTTAAATGAACACAGACCCCTAAATATACAGACCCCTTAAACTAATAGACACCAAACCTCCTAAATACAGAACAGACTCCCTAAATACAGACCCCTTAAACAAATCCATCTCTTTATACTTGCATAGCAGCTCGCCTCAGTCTTCTCTGTGGAGTCTTGCTGCTGGTCATGTGACCAGCAGGTCTCTGAAGTTCTTACTACTGTTTAGAGATGAGGTCATGTGACCTTATGTCTAAAGGTCCTTTTGCAGGACATATACAATGCTGTTTCGTCGCAGTTTTTGCGGCAAAAAAGCGTCAAAACTACATTGTACTTTGGGCGGCCACGAGCCCCCTGGGCGGCCGCCCAAAACTCCCTATGATCCGCCATTGTGCGTTATGCATCAGTGATTTGCGAGTGGCATGCGTTATTCACGCACCCGCAAAGCACTTTTTTTTTAAATTATTTTCAATTGAATTGATGTGCAAATCAGGCACTGCACACGTACGTGCATCCGTGTGCGGTGCGTGGTTTTCATGTACCCATTGATTTCAATAGGCGCGTAGGTGCGTGAAAACGCACCAATATAGGACATGCAGTGAGTTTCACACAACGGACTCTCGCTGCGTGAAAACTCCTGCATGTGTGAACAGCCCCATTGAAATCAATGGGTCCATGTGCTGCGCGTGATTTCCATGCGCAGCACACGGACGTTATTCACATTCGTCTAAATGAGCAGCTAACGGTATGCAGTAAACTCCCTCTAGTGGCAGCTGTAGGTAGCCAGAATGTTATGTCTTAAAACTATTCTCTATTTTGCTATCAAGCTCTGAGCTCTGACTGGTATGAAAATATCATAAGAAATTATTCAGTGCAGAATTTTTAACCTACTTAGTTGAAGAAAAATCAAAAAGGTGTTTAGGGTGGACATTTGATTTAAGGTTGTTTTAGAGATATTTGTGTCCTGCTAGGGCTGCAAGTTTGAGGTTTGCTATTTCTACATCATTTTTAATAAATTATAACTTTCTTCAGATTCTGATGGGCAGGGTGCCAGATCGAGGAGGAAGACCTTCAGAGATCGAGCCACCACCTCCAGAAATGCCACCATGGCAGAAAAGACGAGATGATGGCGGATGGAGAGGTGGTGGACGAGGTGGCGGTGGTTATGGAAGAGGAGGGTATAATGCAGGTGCAAGGGATTTTAATAAAGGTGGAAGAGGAGGTTACCAGGGCAGAGGAGGATATGGTGATGGAGGTTATGGAGGAAGAGGAAATTCTAGAAGATATTAAATGGACTTTTTTTTTTTTTTTTTTTAACTTGTAGAAGTCCTCTAAAATGTAGGAAGCCTTCTAAACCACAATTTCTTCACCTGTGAAGGCATCTTTGAATGAACTACTAATGGAGCAGCTAAAATTCTTCGTTTTTGAACCACAACTTATTTATTTTTCTATGTTCATAGCATGAAGTCTAAATTGATATTACATGGAAAATGTGACTTGCAGTCTAGAACTCATGCTCAGTTTCTTCAATTCTGATCATATAGTAAATACCTTTCCTGTTCATGGTTGCCATCAACCAGTCTTTGCTTAGGTTTGCAATGACTTTTATAGATTTTATGTGTTAAAATTAGAAAATGATCTTGTTCTAGTATCTGCAACAGGAAGGTTTTAGAATGAAAAATATTTAAAGCATCCCTAACTTTTCAGGTGACTTCAGAATAAGTGGTCTTTTATGTGTACATGAGGAATAACACTATTTCTTGCCATTATGACTTAGAGAAAAATGTATATAATTTTTTTAGCCGAGCTAGTGGCTTGAGCCCAACTGCTATCATGTCTTCTATATAAAGCACATAGAGAAGAGGGGAATCCCGCTCTCCTATCTCTATCGATCACATATACATGGAAGTGTCAGCAGCATTGAGATTATATAGCAGTAAGTAGCCATGTAGCGGTGAATCCAGCAATGGGGTGACATATAACACTTAACTGCAGCCTGTGTCTCTCCTGATCCCCCTTCCCTCTCCATAGATTTTTATGGGCAGGCTGTAAAGAGACATGATACGTTTTAATGCATTATAAAAGGAATTGTAATTATTCATTAGGTAGTACTTTAGACTCAGCTTGTTGGTTTTATGTACAGTAAAATTCCTAGTTTGGCATTCAATAGTCAGAAAATCTGATAATTTGGCATTTGTTTCCAGCGCAGAACTGTATTATAATGTACAAGCAAAAAAAACGAAGCAGAAAACTAAACAGGACGATATTGGTCCTTATTCACACAGCAACGATGTGTGTACGGAGCCTGTACGGACTTCAGCTACAGTTCAGTAATTTTGATAATTAATACATTGAACTTATTGCTCTGAGCGGCACAAAGAATGAATTCCCTTAAAGCCATACTTGCCATCTTTTAGAAATGGCCTTCCGGGAGACTTTTTTTTTATTTTTTATTTTTTTACATAAGCCACGAGCCTGTCTTACAGTTCACACACCTAGTAGTATCCCCTCATCTTCCCATGTGTGCCCCAGTCATTACTGTCCCCTTAGTGGCCCCTCTTTGGTTGTCACGATCATTAGTGTTTCCTCCCCTCCTCGTGTCCCAGCCATTATTGCCCCCATGCAGTGTATTACAGTGCTGTGATATGTTTGTGTGTTCTGCATGTCAGAGCATATGTTTATGGATCGCCTCCTTCAGGGAGGTTTCTGCAGTGACGACTCTTCCAGGTCTTCAGGAGGTTGCTCTCTTTTTCCCGGAAGCCTGCCTGACGTTTCGGGAAATTTGGCAAGTATGCTTAAGGGTATGCTCACACTCTGCAGATTAGCTGCAGATTTTCCAACACCGATTTTATTGTGGAAAATCCGCAGGGTATTACAGCAGCAGCAAAGTGGAGGAGATTTGAACAAATCTCATCTGCCGGAAAAAACGTTCATAATTGGATTTGCGGTTCGGTTTTCAAATGGCAAATGGTACGATTTTTACGGCAGAAAAGTTGTGATTCTGGGTCAAAAATATCTAAACAACAAAAGTTGTTTTTTTTCCTTATTTAAGGTAATAAAAAAGGCAATCCTTCGTCCCTAGTCGTTGTCATAGTGGTGCATTTCACTGTTCTCTGTGCAGCCCGGCATCATGGGAGGATGTTTCACCCCATGTGACTGCTGCAGTAGTCACATGGGCTGCAGTGTCCTCCGAGGAAAATGGACGTATACACCGCTGTGGTAAGGCCCTAGGGGGTAAGTCGTTTTTCTTTGTTTACGAACTCTGGATATTCTGCCAGAAAATCTGCACCACAATTTGGTATTCTAACGGTAAGTCGCTGTGGGTTCTAGGATAGCTACGCGGTGTACTTTTACACAGCGTATCCGCCCGGTGTGACATACCCTTAAGGGGTTTACCAGAACAAAACTGGGGATAATGATACAATAAAATCCATATTCGTGCCTTAGATTTGTCTGTAATTGTTGTGGGTTCACTATTTTTAATTTTTTAGTTCATCAAAGAGTAGATGCACATTCACTGTCAGAAGAACACACTGTTTTGTTTCAGCTTTATATGGTTCCACTCCAGTTCAATCAACTGCTGAGTAATGCGATTAAAGCATCGATGGATTAATAACAATCCATATGTCTTCCAGAGATGTGTGTTTTGGAGGCCTTCGTTACAAATATAAATTCCCTAACCTGCTCTTAGAAAGTGGAAGATTTTTGTGCTGTCTCTTTACAGGCATTGCAGAAAAATTTGATGGCTGGTTTTAAAAGGACCATTGCTGTTTTGAACCAGATTTCGTGTAAACCTACATAGTGTTGAGTAATTTGCAGATACTTTGCTTATTTTGTACTTTTCAGTTACACCTCCGTATACTTCTGACATCCACAACTGTATATAATGGATGAGACTGCTGCAATACGGCTGAAGGCATTGGTCTAAGCAAAGGCGTAACTAGCATTGGGGCCCGAGCTTCAAGTTGCCTCTATGGGTTTAAGGTCCTGTTTCACAGTCATGTGCTGGGAGTACTCGCAGTATACATGATGTATGTCTATGACTGTGACAATACTGCAGGTTCTATGCAGAGATCTCCCAACGTAGCAGCACAAGATTTGCACACGCAGCAACATTAGGGAGTTAGGGTATCAATACCATGGCATGGACGTCTCCCATGGATACTTGGGTATAAACAATGTTGTTTGCATCTCCTGAAGCGGCACCGGAGTGTAGGTTTGTCTTACAGAATTGTTCATCTTTATTATCGTTATTAACCTTCACTTACTAGACGGCGGACTACTACTCTAATCCTGATATGTTAAAAGCGGAATTCCGTTATGGTGCAGACTTAAACAATTTGTATGTTCTGTGTGCGTGTTTACAAAAGTAGTTTTGGTAAATCATGATATATTGGGCTGTTCTAGTCGGCTTATAAACTGTTTGACCTTATTATGTATTAGGTATGTAGCAGACTGGTATGCAAAATAGGAAACGGACTGTATTTGTGTTCTACCTTCTCGTGTGTCTAAACTGGCATTTATCTCAACTCTATTCTCTGCCCTCATGTTTACAGAAAAGGTTGAGAAAGATTTCTGTTGGTGTCTCTATTGATTGCAATGGGATTGTTATACTGGTAAATACCATCAAGTGGCTTTAAGGGGTATCCCAACTTTTACATTTATGGCATATCAATGTGATATGCTTTTAAATGTCTGATCCACTCCTACCTTGAGAACTGGAGTCCGCCCGTCCCGTTCCCCCCCCCCCCCCCGACTCTGTCCCCGTTTGGTGATGCAGCCCTTTTCTGCCTCCATCCAGGCAGAGACTTGGGTGGCTGGGATCACGGAAACAGCCGACTTCGCTGTACTTCACGGTTTCCTTTACTCCCATAGAAGTGAATAGTCGTTACGGAAACCGCATAGAATAGCGAACTACGCTGTTTACAGACAATGAGTCAGTGAGACCGCGCAACTCACTGTGCTACACGATGTACGTAACTCACATTGACTTCTATGGGAGTCATAGAAATGGCGGAGCACAGCAAACACGCAGCACAGCCACCTCTCCAATGGGTCACCGCCTGGCCTCACCACACAGGGTTGGGGACCCCTATACTCAAGATAGATGTGTTTAGCGCTATGACCCACATCTATCGGACATTTATGCCATATTCTGTGGATATGCCGTAAATGTTATAAGATTGGAATACCCGTTTAAGTTCGCCTCTGTTACATCGGTTTTCTATTGTTTTTGGGAGGACAGAATGGTAAAGACTGCTGTTTCACTACTCTACCCAGAAAAATAGTAGAAACCTAGTGGATCCCATTGAAGCAATGGGATCCATCAGGAAAGTAATTCTTGATACAGATTTGAACTCCGCCTAAGGGTATGTTCACGCGCAAACGTAAATACGTCTGAAATTACGGAGTCAATGAAAAACTGCTCCAATTACGTCCCAAGAAGTGACAGGCACTTCTTTGAGGCGGCCGTCTTTTTACGCGCCGTCTTTTGACAGTGGCGCGTAAAAAAAAAAAGCTTGTCTGCACAGAACACCATAAGACACATTGAATTCAATGGGCAGATGTTTCGAGCCGTTGTTTTGGCCGTAATTCCTGGCGAAAAACGCCTGAATTACGTACGTAAATAGGGCGTGTGAACATACCCTAAAAGTTGTCACTGAGAAGGGTCAGAGGAAGCAATATCTGTAAGTTTATAAAAAGTCCTATTCAATGCAGCTGTTTGTACTGATATGAAAGTACAGATCATAGTAAATGTAATTAAATGTTATTAAACATTTTGTTAGTCATTTTTGGTTTTATGCATTTTTGTCTTAGTATTTTAATGGGTATGTATTTTCGTTGCTGAAATTCAAATGCGAACATTAATGTCGCTGTTGGTTTCTCTATACCGATAAAGCCCTTGTCCTTAGGTTAAAGCCTGTTGTTTACATAGGTTGAATTAAAACACCTCTCCATCGAGTTCAACCTTTCTCAGATCAATTATACGTCATTCACTGCTAAATTATTTAAAAACCTCAATGAAATTTGTAATCCGATAAGGGTCTTGCCCTTTTTTTAAATGCTGACATAGAATCTGCCATTACTAACTCTTGGGGTAGGGCATTCCATAGTTTGACTACTCTAACTGTAAAGAACCCTTTCCTATATTGATGTCTGAACGTATTTCTTCCACATTGCTCCTTTGTAGAGTCCTTAGAAAGAATAAATCATGTGCCAGTTCTTTGTATTGACCCCACATAAGATCACCAGTAGGCTGGAAAAAATGTAATTGGTCACTGGAAGAGGGACCCATCCGATCTAACAATCTAGTTGCCCACCTTTTGAACCCTCTTCAGCTGTCCTATATTCTTTTTACAATGTAATTTGAATTTAAACTTTAATAAAAAGCCCAACTTTGGGACTTTAAAATTACTTTGTAGCCAGCAACTCAAGTGGATCCATTGAGGGGCAGTAAGAAACATGAAATCCCTTGGTAGAGATGATGTATGACTGAGGAGGTGGATGTCCCAACCTTATTAAAATAGTTTCTACCTTGAATACCCCTTCAATTCTATTTAAAGGGGTTATATGGAGGCCAAAAATTATTAGCAGTGTACTCACTGCAGTTTGTGATTACAATCGCTAATATACATGGGTACACCGTTGCGCTGATTCTGGGATTTTCATAGATTTTTTATAGCGCTGCCGGGGTATCGGAAGTGAACCGCATTCAGCAGTAGTCTGAAAATGTATGTTTTGCCTATGTTGATTTGCCTATATTGTGTGATTAAAGCCGGGTTCCCACGTAGCGTAAACGCTGTGGAATTTCCGCAGCATTTACAGTAGCAGCAAAGTGGATGAGATTTAGAAGATGTCATGCCCACACTGGGGAAAAAAATGCTGCGTAAACGTTAATAAATTGACCTGCGGTGCAGAATTTGTCAATTTATGCTGCGTTTTAGTTGATTTTCCATTGCGGGTTTTCCCCGTTAAATTCAATGGGGATGCAAATCCCACAACCGAAAGCCAAGTGTTGGAACTTTTGCGGCGTATTCGCATCGATTTACGTGGCAAAAATCGCAACTACGGAATTGGCAATGGTCCAGCCATCGTTTAAACACACAAAGCTGCATGAGCCGGTCACCAGCCAGTATCTGTGTATGACAGACATGAAGTGTATTAGGGTGTTAGGTGTGTGGGGGATACTGCTGAATGAGGGGGTCAAGTTCTCATGACGAATGTAAAAGGGGGGCCAGGGAAAGGAGTCATATTAGGGAATGTTATAGGTCTGTCTAAAAAAAGATGTGTTCTAAGGGCACGTTTAAAACTGGATGTTGGGAATTGATCTGTTTGTCAAGGGGTAGCGCATTACAGAGGTCTGCTGCAGCACAAGAAAAATCTTGGAGACGGGAGTAGGAGGTTGATTATGGAGGATGTTAATCTAAGGTCGTTGGCAGAACATGCGAGTAGGGTGGTGGACAGAGATGAGGGAGGAGATGTAAGGTGGTGCAGCACTGTGAAGAGCTTTGTGGGTGTGAATAATAAGTTTCAATTTAATTCTGATTGGTATGGGCAACCAGTGTAGGGACTGGCACAGGGTAGAGGCGTTGGTGGAGCGGTTTTGTCAGAAAGATGAGCCTGGTGGCTGAATTAAGGATAGATTAGAGAGGGGAGAGTTTTTGAGGTGAAATAAACAGGAGCGTGTAAGTGATTGGATGTGTGAAGTAAAGGAAAGCTCTGAGTCAAAAATAACCCCAGCGGGTGTGCTGCCTAGGAGTTATGGTAGTGCCACACACTGAGATGGAGACATCAGAGATAGGTAGGTTTGTAGATGGTGGGAACATAAGGAGCTCCGTTTTAGAAAGATTCAGTTTCAGATAGAGAGAGGACATGATATTAGAGATAGCGGATAGTCAATCACTGGTGTTTTGTATTAGAGCGGGGGTGATGTAATGGGAAGAGGTATATATACCGTGTTCCAAATTATTATGCACATTGGATTTAAGTGTCATAAACATTTTAATTATTTTTTTCAATTAAACTCATGGATGGTATTGTGTCTTAGGGCTCTTTGGATCATTGTAATCAATCTCAGACACCTGTGATAATTAGTTTGCCAGGTGTGCCAATCAAAGGAAAACTACTTAAGGCCTCATTTACACGAGCGTGTGCATTTTGCGCACGCAAAAAAACGCAGCGTTTTGCGTGTGCAAAAGGCACTTGACAGCTCCGTGTGTCATCAGTGTATGATGCGCGGCTGCGTGATTTTCACGCAGCCGCCATCATAGAGATGAGGCTAGTCGACGTCAGTCACTGTCCATGGTGCTGAAAGAGTTAACTGATCGGCAGTAACCCTTTCAGCACCCTCAACAGTGAATTCCGATCACAATATACAGCAACCTGTGAATAAAAAAAGACGTTCATACTTACCAAGAACTTCCTGCTTCCTCCAGTCCGGTCTCCCAGCCGTTGCCTTGTTGACGCGTCCCTCTCTTGACATCCGGCCCCACCTCCCTGGATGACGCGGCAGTCCATGTGACCTCTGCAGCCTGTGATTGGCCTGTGATTGGCTGCAGCCTGTGCTTGGCCTGTGATTGGCTGCAGCTGTCACTTGGACTGAATTGGCATCCCGGGAGGTCAGACTGGAGGAAGAAGCCGGGAGTTATCGGTAAGTAGGAACTTCTTTTTTTTTTTTTTTTTACACGTTCATGTATATTGGGATCGGAAGTCACTGTCCAGGGTGCTGAACCAGTTTAACTCTTTCAGTACCCTGGACAGTGACTGTCTCCTGACGTTGTGTACCGGAACATTTTTTGCCGTGTTCGGTCAAAACGAGTTCGGCCGAACCCGGTGAAGTTCGGTTCGCTCATCTCTAAGACACTCCGTTTGGATGTTTGTAAACAGAAAAGCACGTGGTGCTTTTCTGTTTACATTCAGAGTTTGACAGCTCTTGCGCGAATCACACAGTTCGCACGGAAGTGCTTCCGTGCGACCTTCGTGGTTTTCACGCACCCATTGACTTCAATGGGTGCGTGATGCGCGAAAAACGCAGAAATTTAGAACATGTCGTGAGTTTTTTTCAGCGCACTCACGCTGAGCAAAACTCACGGACTGTCTGCATGCCCCCATAGACTTGTATAGGTCCGTGCGACCCGCGTGAAAAGCACGCGCGTCGCACGGACGTATATCACGTTCGTGTAAATGAGGCCTAAGAAAGACGTTCCACATTATTAAGCAGGCCACAGGTTTCAAGCAATATGGGAAAGAAAAAGGATATCTCTGCTGCCGAAAAGCGTGAAATAGTGCCATACCTTGGACGAGGTATGAAAACATTGGATATTTCAAGAAAACTTAAGCGTGATCATTGTACTGTGAAAAGATTTGTGGCTGATTCAGAGCACAGACGGGTTTGTTCAGATAAAGGCATAATGAGGAAGGTTTCTGCCAGACAAATTAATAGGATTAGGAGAGCAGCTGCTAAAATGCCATTGCAAAGCAGCAAACAGGTATTTGAAGCCGCTGGTGCCTCTGGAGTCCCGCGAACCTCAAGGTGCAGGATCCTCCAGAGGTTTGCAAGTGTGCATAAAGCTATTATTTGGCCACCCCTAAACAATGCTCACAAGCAGAAACGGTTGCAGTAGGCTCAAAAATACATGAAGACTAATTTTCAAACCGTGTTGTTTACTGATGAGTGCCATGCAACCCTGGATGGTCCAGATGGATGGTTGGTGAATGGCCACCATGTCCCAACAAGGCTGCGACATCAGCAAGGAGGTGGCGGAGTCATGTTTTGGACTGGAATCATGGGGAGAGAGCTGGTAGGCCCCTTTAGGGTCCCTGACGGTGTGAAAATGACCTCTGCAAAGTACATAGAGTTTATGACTGACCACTTTCTTCCGTTTTACAAATAGAAGAACCGTGCCTTCCGTAGCAAAATTATCTTCATGCATGACAATGCACCATCTCATGTTGCAAAGAATACCTCTGTGTCATTGGCTGCTATGGGTATAATACGAGAGAAACTCATCGTGTGGCCCCCATGTTCCCCTGACCTCAACCCTATTGAGAACCTTTGGAGCATCCTCAAGCAAAATATCTGAGGGTGGGAGGCAGTTCACATCAAAACAGAAGCTCTGGGAGGTTATTCTGACGTCCTGCAAAGATATTCAAGCAGAAACTGTCCAAATACTCACAAATTCAATGGATGCAAGAATTGTGAAGGTGATATCAAAGAAGGGGTCCTATGTTAACATGTAACTTGTCCTGTTACGTTTTTTTTTTTGATTGAAAAAGCTTTTGATTTCTGTAAATATGACCTCCTGATGCTGCAAATTCAACAAATGACCATTTTAGTTCTCTTTACAACCTTTAAAATGTTTTGATCTCTGTTGTGCATAATAATTTGAAACCGTGTACTTTGAGTTTTTTACTTCTAAAAAAAAAATCTGATATTAGGCGATTTGTTCAATAAAATTTGCATTCTACTCCAGCGGTTGATGGCTTGAAGATTATACTGACTGTCATTTGCATAGACTATTTAGGAAAATCAGCGAAAAATAACGTTTGCATAATAATTTGGAATGCGGTGTAGTTGGGTGTCATCATCTTAGAGATGGTACTGGAAGCCAAATCTGCTTCTGGTTTGTCCAATAGGGGCTGTGTAGAGAGAAAAGGGAAGCGGACCTAGGATTGATCCCCGAGTAACCCCGATAATAAGGAAAAGAGACGTAGAACCCGAATTACACACTGAACGAGCGGTCAGAGAGTTAGGAAGAAAACTAAGAGAGAGCCGTGTCTTTAAGGCCAATAGAGTGGAGAATGTTAAGTAGGAGTTTGTGGTCTACAGTGTCAATGGCTGCAGAGATATCCAGAAGAATCAGAGTATTTGCCGTTAGATTTAGCTGACAAGAGATCGTTTGAGACTTTAGTAAGGGCAGTTTCTGTGGAGTCTAGAGTGCGGAAACCAGATTGTAAGAGGTTGAGAATGGAGTTAGCAGTGAGATAGAGGATAAGGTGAGAGTAGACCAAGCGTACTAGATGTTTGGAGATGAATGGGAGATTAGAGATAGGTCGGTAGTTAGCAGCGCTGGATGGGTCAAGAGTTGTTTTTTCCAGTAATGGGTTTATAACGGCATGTTTAAAAGAGGGAAATATTCCAGAAGAAAGAGGTTAAATATTTTAGTCCGGTGACTAGTGACAGCTGGGTAGAGGGACTGGACGAGGTGTGAGGGGATTGGATCACTAGGGCAGGATGTAGGACGAGAAGAAGGGAGGAGCCTAGAGACCACCACTTCTGTTATTGGGTCAAATGCTGAAAGTGAGGAAGAGAGTGTGGGAGGGAAGGGGATCAATGTTACTAGGGGACTGGGAGAGATCATCCTGGATTTTGTCAAATTTCAGTTTAAAATAAGTGGCCAGGTCTTCAGCACTGAGATCTGCGATTGGCGTCTACAGTTGTAAGTTCTCAGCATAAATTTATAATGGAGGAAGTCTGCTGACAAATGCAATTTTCTCCACAGACGTTCAGCACATCTCCAGCACCACTGAAGAAAGCGGGTTTGAGGTGTTTGCCAGGGTTCTGGATGTTTTTGCCAGGTGGTTCAGAGTGTAGGGGGGGGGGGGGCTGCTTCATCCAAAGCATTTTTGAGTGTTATTGTAATGTTTGGCAGCCAGATTGGGACATGAGAGGGAAGAGAGAGGGGACAATGAGGACTGTAGACTGTCTATAAGTTGCTGAGTGCCAATGGCATGTAGATTTCTCTGTCTGATACGTAGGTATGTCCTGTGGAGGCAGTGAATTTTTGATAGTAAGGGTATGTGCACACACACTAATTACGTCCGTAATTTACGGACGTATTTCGGCCGCAAGTTCCGGACCGAACTCAGTGCAGGGAGCCGGGCTCCAAGCATCATACTTATGTACGATGCTAGGAGTCCCTGCCTCGCTGCAGGACAACTGTCACGTACTGAAAACATGATTACAGTACGGGACAGTTGTCCGGCAGCGAGGCAGGGACTCCTAGCGTCGTACATAACTATGATGCTAGGAGCCCAGCTCCCTGCACGGAGTTCGGTCCGGAACTTGCGGCCGAAATACGTCCGTAAATTACGGACGTAATTAGTGTGTGTGCACATACCCTAAAGGAGAGAAGGTTGTGATCGAAGCGGGAGAGGAGAATTATTAAAGTCAGAAACTGAGCAGAGACAGATGAAGACCAGGTCAAGTGAATGCCTGTCTTCATGTGTAGGAGACTTGGTAAGTTGTTAAGAGACCGAGGGAAGAGGTTAAAGATAGAAGTTGAGAGGCAGATGAGGAGATTGGGTTATCAATGGGGGTGTTAAAGTCACCCGTGGTGAGCGTTGGTGTTTCAGATTATAGGAATTGTGGAAGCCAGGCAGCAAACTGATCCAGGAATTGACACGGTGAGCCATGGGAGCGGTACACAACTGCCACTCGGAGGGAGAATGGGCGAAAGAGCTTGAGGGTGTGGACTTCAAAAGAGGGAAATGTGAGGGGACGGGGGTAATGACCTGGAAAGTGCAGTGTGAGGGTAGAAGCATGCCTACTCCTCCACCCTGTCTGGGGGCATGAGAGAAATGGAGACTACCATAAGACAGCGCAGCAAGGGAAGCAGTGTCAGACAGGTGTAGCCATGTTTCTGTAATAGCCAGGAGGTTGGGAGAGTTAGAAAGGAATAAGTCGTGAATAAAGGAGTTTTTTTTTTTTTGCACACGAACCGAGAATTCCAGAGTGCACAGTTAAGAGACAGCAGAAGATATACAAGGAATGTTAAGAAGATTAGCAGGGTTTCTGAAGAAAATTGAGAACTAGGGTTGGGAGAGATGTGCCCTGCAGCGAATAGCAGGAGAATGGAGAGAGATACTAAATCACTATAATACTACTACATTACTATAATACATTACAATAATTCTACTACATTACTATAACACTACTACATTACTATAATAATACTGCCAGGTTTAAACTTATCGGAAATTTGAGAGTTCTCCACGTGCTTATTCTAACAATCCAGTTTTCCAGTTTGTGTCGCTAAATGCAGTCTGGTTGCTCAGTTGGCAGCGTTTGGCAGACACACGAATGTTAATATTGGGCAGCCCCTTTTCAGAGGCTTTCCCAGAGCATGGCCTAAGCTAGCACTCCGCCTGGGACTCTGTGGAATCCCCTGACATTGCTGCCCATATATGGACAATGATGTCTGGGGCTTCCCCAGAGTCCCTGAGCAGAGCCTGTACTAGTGGCTCTGTGTCCCACAGGCTGCAGATGACAGCCTCAGGGGCTGCATGCATGTTTGAGACCCTTGGTTTAAGGCAATTCAGGAAAGTGAATAGTGCATGGGAGCTGTACATGGGGAAGGGACTGTTGTGGATAGAGTTAAGCAAAGGCATAAATGGGTGGTAGTATTGTAAACAAACAGCTAAAATAATGAGTGAGGCAGTAAACATGGTGTGATGGCTTTTTGTTAGGAAACTGATAAAATGTTCAAAGTAATAATTATAATGTATGTGAGTTTGTATGTTTAGTCCTCATAGACAGGGTAAGTGACAGGCAAGCTAACTGCCATGTATAACAGCAGCGACACTGACCATATGACACTTAGACAGAGATGACTTCTGCACTCATGCCACCCCTGCACGAGTCTGTCGCGGTGGTCACATGGTATAAAACATCATCCCAGGAGGCCGGCCTCCTGTGATAACGTTACGTCACATGGGCTGCAGTGTCATCCATGGAGGTCGGACTGGACTGCACAGATGGACGCATCGCCATAACCACGTCCTAGGTATGTATGAACGTTTTTTTACCGCTGCTTTCCGCAGCGGAAAATCCGTCCAAATAAACGCACCACGATGTTGTGCAGTTTTTCAAACGGAATGTACTCTGGGTTCCAAGTCGGATATGCCGCAGTTTTTACGCAGCGTATCCGACCCGTGGGAACCCAGCCTAAAAGCTCTTTGGTGGCCACAGGAAGTTTCACGGTTTTGAATGCACTGTATGGCTGAGTTCACACGGGGAGGATACGCCGTGTAAAAGCACACAGTGTATCCACCCTGTGCGCCACAGGGAATCCTGGGTGAAAAACCGCACCAAACTGGTGCAGTTTTTCGTCCGGAATGTCCACTGCAGCACTTAGCCGGCTGGCCCCTTGGGATGATGTTTCATCACATGTGAATGCCACTATACCCTGTGATTTGCTGCAGCAGTCACATGGGATGAAACCTCCTCCCAGGAGGCCGGCCTGGAAGAAGAAACAGACTCATGGGTTTTTTTTGCTATCAGACCCCTGAGTAAGTATACGGCTTTTATTTTTTCTGCGTTGCATTTTTTGCGACGTACCGCTGCAAAAAACACAACTGTTTGTTGCAGGTTTTACCTCCCCATTGGATTGGATGGGGAAAACCCGTAACAAATAAGCAGCTTCTATGTAAATAGAATTGACATTCTGTGGAATAAAACTCCGCACCGCAGATCAATTTCTGAGCATTTGTTTCGCTCAGTATTTACACAGTGTGTGGATGAGATTTGTTTTATCTCATACACCTTGTGCTACTGTGTTTGCTGCGGATTTTCCGCAACTAATTCCGAAAATCCACAGTATTTATGCAACGTGTAAACTGAGCCAAAGTATGATATCTTGAAGCCCCCATATGCCCCCTATTGCTCTATCACTGCATAATAAGGTCGATTTACCATTCAGCTCCCTGAGATAGCTGTATGACCAGCTGCATCGATCTGTAGTACTGCCATATTGGCTGTTTCTCAACCTTCCTAGAACCAGGAAGCTGTTTTTTGTTTTTTTGCAACTTGACAGAACAGAGCTATTTATTTAGGTGGAAATGCTATAAATTGTGGTGTTCCTACTACAGAGCTCTTTGAAACTCCAGTGACTACATCTCCAGTGACATCATAGCTGTAGTTTACTGCTTTTAATGGTGTGAAAAAATGAATTGCTAGGGTTATTATTCTGGTTTGTTATAGTCGCATGAGTCTATCAGCAGGCATGAAATATTTAGCGAGTCCATACTTGTGCTGGTTAGAAATGGTATAACAGTGTATGAGCAGCTATGTGTCAGACAGGTCAGAAGATCAGTAGGGATGCGGGCACTGGAACCTCCACTGACTCTATGCCCCTTCAGTTTATGGCTCAGATTTCTGTATTTCCCAGCTATGCTGTTGGGCACTCCATAAAGTGAAACAAGTTGATGAAAATAGGGGGACAAAATTGATAACTAAAAAATATTTTTTTACTGTACATAGCAGGAAACGTAATTCAGCAATGAATGATGGATAATTGATCTTAGAAAGGAACTTGATAGACACTTTCTTTTTTTTTTTTTTTCAATGAAAGTGGTGGAAACGTCAATGTAGTAGTATTCTTAGAGAACCTTTAAGAATGCGTGAACATACTTAAAGCTATGTGTACCCATGGTGGATGTCCGTTCTAGAACCCGCAAGGAATTCCGGCCGAATAACCGCACCAATTTGTGGTGTAGATTTTTGTGCGAAATCTCCCTTGCAGAAAACCGTTGGCAAAAAAACACAAAATCCAATACCTACCCCCTGGGCGGTGCCATAGCGACGCATTCAGTGGCGTAACTACCGCTGTAGCGGCTGCAACGGGGCCCGCAGCATGAGGGCGGCACGGGCCCTCCCCCATGGCTGGAGGCTCCGCTAGCAACCGCTATGGCTCCTACAGTGCGACGCCACTGAAGGGGTTGTTCCTACAAAAGACATGCATCCCCTACCCACAGGATAGGGGATACATGTGGGATCGCTGGGACGCCCAGCGATAAGGAGAACGGGGGACCGAAAGTCCCCTGAAGTTCTCCATGACAAACCTTGGACTTCGGAGGTCTGTCGGCAGCTCCATAGAAATGAATTGTGCACTGGCCGCGCTTGTGTGCATGTGTTACCAGCGCTCCTTTCATTTTTAGTGAACTGTGCAGACCCCGGAAGTTTCTCATGGAGAACTTCGGGGGACTTTCGGTCTCACGTCCTGTGGATAGGGGATACATCTCTTTTGTAGGACAAACTATAGGCAGTTTTTTTTTTTTGGGCTGTACGGCGTTCTATACAGGGGCGTTTGGGGCTGTATGGCGTTATCTATAGGGAGGCACGATCTACAAGGGGGGGGGGTTGTGTGATACCCAGGGGAGGAGTGGTGGCCCCAGTCAAAAGTTTGCTATGGGGCCCAGTCTTTCCTAGTTACGCCCCTGGACGCATTCCTCTGGTCGTCCCTCTGTTCTCTGTGCAGCCTGGCCTCCTGTGATGATGCTGCAGCAGACATGGGATGAAACTTCATCTCAGAAGTCCAGGCTGTACGCAGAACAGAGGGACACGTCCCTATGGCAATGCCCAAGGAATAAGTATAGAGTTCTTATTTAAAATTAAAAAAAAAAAAGGGGTTTTTTTTTATTCTTATTTGTGGCGGAATCACAACTTTCCCGACACACAAATCGCAACATTTGTATTTTGTTGTGGCTTTTATCTCCTTATTGAATTCAATGGGGAAAACCTGCAACAGAAGTGCAGTAATTCCGCAGCATAAATTGAAATGCTGCGGATTAAAAAACAGCACCGTAGGTCAATCTTTGAAAGTTTTCACAGTGGATTTTTTTTCCGCATAATACAAACCTCACACCTATGATTGTCGAACGTGAAGGTGACTTTATACCACCGGCCAAATGCACTAAAGTAGAATTACTAATTTATGTTCTACAGAAAAGATCTATGAGTGTACAAGGTAAGCTGTTTACTGGGAGAGCACCTTCTCAGCTGTCTGACTCTAGAGAGTAGTTGGCAGAGCCAAACACTATTTATAAAGGAGAACCTTCTAAGCAGAGCTACATTTTGTTTTAGACACTAGAGCTTTAATTACGGCCTCGTGCCACAGTTATTTTCTTGTGTGCTATCCGGTTTTGTTATTTTTTTTTAACAGATATCACACCGACACCTGCATTTCTATGGGGCCATGCACTCTTGTGTGGCCGTTCCGACAAAATTAGGACAGGTCCTACTCCTGTCCGTTTTTGACGGAACAGTCGCTGCCATTTCATCAGTTGAAACAACGCACTGCATGCGGAAGCCATCTGTGTGCGGTCCGTAGTTCACGGATCCATCATTAGTGGCCGTATGATGGGCAACGGATGTGTACATGAGGCCTTACACTGTTATGGCTGGTATACAGTTGTCGCTGTCCAAATAACTCTGGACCTTTTTTATTTTGGCATTTTAGCTGTTTACCAAAACATATTGAATATACAGTTATATAATCAATATGGCTTAAAGTGTAGACTCCGCTTTAATTTGAAGGTAGTCACATACTAATTTGAGGAAGGGTTTAGGAATTACAGCTGTTTACTATGTAGCTGCCTCTTTTTTAAGGGTCCAAAGGTAATTGGACAATAATCACAAAAACTGTTTAATGGGCTGCATGGGCTATTCCCCTGTTAATCCATCATCAATTAAGCAGGTAAAAGGTCTGGAGTTGATTCTAGTTGTGGCATTTGCATTTAGAAGCTGTTGCTGTGAACCCACAATATGATGTCAAAGGAGCTTTCAATGCAAGTGCAACAGACTATCATTAGGCTGAAAAAGTTAAGAAATCCATCAGAGAGAGAGCACAAATGTTAGGAGTGGCCAAATCGGCAGTTTGGTACATTCTTGAAAATTAAAGAGTGCACTGGTGATTCGGGACGTCCATGGAAGACAACAGTGGTGGTTGATCGCCGAATCCTTTCCATGGTGAAGAAAAACCCTTTCACAACATCTACCCAAGTGAAGAACACTCTCCTGGAAGTAGGTGTATCAGTATCTAAGTCTACCATAAAGAGAAGACTTCATGACAGAAAATACAGAGGGTTCACCACATGGTGCAAACCATTAATCAGCCTCAGAAATAGAAAGGCCAGATTAGACTTTGCCAAACAACATGTAAAGAAGCTGCCCAGTTCTGGAACAGCATGAAACTAAGATCAACCTGTACCAGAATGATGGGAGGAAGAAAGTATGGAGAAGGCTTGGAATGGTTCATGATCCAAAGCACGCCACATCCTCTGTAATACATGGTGGAGGCAGTGTGATGGCATGGGCATGCATGGCTGCCAAAGGCACTGGGTCACTAGTGTTTATTGATGATGAATTCTGAAGTGTTCAGGGATTTACTTTCTGCTCAGATTCCACCAAATGCACCAAGGTTGACTGGACATCGCTTCACAGTACAGATGGACAATGACCCAAAACATACTGAGAAAGCAACCCAGGAGTTTTTTAAAGCAAAAAAGTGGAATATTCTGCAATGGCCGAGTCAATCACCAGATCTCAACCCGATCGAGCATGCATTTCACTTGCTTAAAGAGGCTCTGTCACCAGATTTTCAAACCCCTATCTCGTATTGCAGCAGATCGGCGCTGCAATGTAGATTACCGTAACTTTTTTTTTATTTTTTTAAAAACGAGCATTTTTGGCCAAGGTATGAGCATTTTTATATTTATGCAAATGAGCCTTAAGTACAACTGGGCGTGTTTAAAGTTATGTCCAAGTGGGCGTGTATTGTGTGTGTACATCTGGGCGTTTTTACTAGCTGGGCATTGTGAATAGAAGTGTATGATGCTGACGAATCAGCATCATCCACTTCTCTTCGTTAACACCCAGCTTCTGGCAGTGCACAGACACACAGCGTGTTCTCGAGATATCACGCTGTGACGTCACTTCCTGCCCCAGGTCCTGCATCGTGTCGGACGAGCGAGGACACATCAGCACCAGGCGACAGAGGCTACAGTTAATTCTGCAGCAGCATCGGCGTTTGCAGGTAAGTCGATGTAGCCTCTGGTGCCGATGTGTCCTCGCTCGTCCGACACGATGCAGGACCTGGGGCAGGAAGTGACGTCACAGCGTGATCTCTCGGGAACACGCTGTATGTCTGTGCACTGCCAGAAGCTGGGTGTTAACGAAGAGAAGTGGATGATGCTAATTCGTCAGCATCATACACTTCCATTCACAACGCCCAGCTAGTAAAACAAGTAAAAACGCCCAGATGTACACACACAATACATGCCCACTTGGACATAACTTTAAACACGCCCAGTTGTACTTAAGGCTCATTTGCATAAATATAAAAATGCTCGTAACTTGGCCAAAAATGCTCGTTTTGAAAAAAAAAAAAACGTTACTATAATCTACATTGCAGCGCCGATCTGCTGCAATACGAGATAGGGGGTTTCAAAATCTGGTGACAGAGCCTCTTTAAGACAAAACATAAGGCAGAAAGACCCACAAACAAGCAACAACTGAAGACGCTGCAGTAAAGGCCGGGCAAAGCAGGAGGAAACCCAGCGTTTGGTGATGTCCGTGGGTTCCAGACTTCAGGCAGTCATTGCCTGCACAGGATTCTCTACAAAGTATTAAAAAAAAAAACCATTTTATTTCTGGTAATGTTAATTTGTCCAAGTACTTTTAAGCCCGTGAGGAGGCCGTCTAGAAAAATGGCTGCAATTCCTAAACGTTTCATAGGATATTTTTGTTTAAGCCCCCCTTGAATTAAACCTGAAAATCTACACTTCAATTACATCTCAGTTGTTTCATTTCAAATCCAATGTGGTGGCAGCGGAGCCCAAATCATAATGATTGTGTCACTGTCCAAATAGTTCTGGACCTAACTGTATAAACACTAGCTGGTATGTGGGTGATGTAGTCAGCACTGTTATTTGGGCACTGCATGTCACTATTTCATTGCACTATTATGTGGGCATTGCATGGGGTCATTTGCAAAAGCCAGATTAAACTATAGAGAATGAAACAAAAGTTATAAACCACTCTTTTCTTCCCTCTTTGTTTTATTAATAGAACATCTACATGTCTAGTTCCCTCCGCAGCCCAGAACAACAATTACAGTGATCATAAAACTATAACCTGTTTAACACTTGATGACTTTCTGGATCTAGAACGTGAACCAAAATCAAATCAATTGTATTTAAATAGACACAGAAAACTGACAATATTAACAAAAAAAATCTGTACAATATATACATCGACGGTTATAGGTTTGTAGCGGAGAGATTTCCACAATTGGCACAAGTACCTGCACCTCATACAAAGTGTAGCAGCAATGGATCCAGCTAAAAGTTTCTAAAGACCTAAAACAACAGTAATGGTTCTAGCTATTCACGTACAGTAACCACTATTTATTACACTCTGCTATTTACATAACCGGTAATGGTAACACCAACATCAATTTGGAAACCTATATCTACAGAGGACAACTGGTAGGTGAAATGATCATATATTGAATTTACTACATTTGCTATATATGGCTTCTTACTTTATTGCTTGGTGATAACCTACCAGTTTTCTATGAAGTAGCCTTCTAGGACAAGCTCTGAGCTGACCTTATTGTAGGCCCACAGCCAGAGGGGAACTACAAGTCCCAGCTCATTCTGCTATACTGAACTTTGACCACTGCAAATTCAGATTTGCTTACTTTTATCAGGCTTCAAAAGCTGTCAACTCAACGAGAACCTAACTGGTTTTTGACACTATTGCTAAATCAGGGCGGAGATATTTTTTCCTATGTCATTTTTGCAGGTTAAAACAGGTCGCTCATCCAAAATTAAAAGCACCGCAAATCTTTGCTTCCTGGAGTAATGTTTTAAATATTGTTCCATTAGCGGACTGTTCATACAGATCTAATACATCTTACCAATGGTAAACAGCACAGATGATAAAGAAGAGACAGAGCGCAACGGCCTGAAACCATACTGTATGGCTTTGTTCAAGTGACCGTACCAAAATCGAAATATTTATGAAGTGTGTTCATTGTGGCAGGACTTGTCCAGGTGTGTATGGCGCCACCCTCTCCATCTGCTGCCAGCAGGGCAGGGATAAACAAAACATACAGGGTGCACAGGTAACATCACACGTCTCCTTCACAGTAGTTAAACATTGTGTACATCTCGATATATATTTCATGAGAACTATTATATCTGCCAACTGCCCCTTCTTGAAACAATGTGAATATTGTGCATTTTGCAAACACAGGTGTCTCCTGCCAAGCTACCAACAAATGGCAGGCACAGGGCCCCATCACACTGTACTCCATCCGTAAGGATCCTGTAAGCATTTTCATCATCCACTGTGGCAGTGGAGTAGCTTTTATCTAGACCATACGTGGCAATGCAGGATTGCAGCAGTCTCTATAGCTATGATCCCTTCTTCACAGGCTCGCTATCCAAAATGTACTTTCTGAGTTCTGCTCGCAAGGCTTCAATTCGTCGCTGAGCATCTTTAAGCTGGGTCCTCAGGCTTGTGTTTTCCTCCTTCAGATATGATCTCTCCTATTATGAAGGTGGAAGGGGGGAAAAAACAAAACCATTAGGGCTGTTAGGAGTTGGATCTTTAGTCCCTTGTCCCCACCTTTTTATTTTTAAGCCGGTCCCCTATAGAATGATCTCCTTGTAAGAATTTGTAAGAAATATAGAAATAAGATTGTAAGCTCCCTTTTTTTTTTCCCTCTAAAATACCCAAACCAGTTGAACATTTAAATGTTGTATATTTGTATATTTCTTTCACCTTGTCAAAGCCATATCACATTATGTATTTTAGGGAAACGTGGGTGACGACAAATATGACCACACAGCGAGTGTAGTACATGGAAGAGAGGGGGTCCAGTAGCAAAGATAAATTTACACTTCCATTATGGTGCCACGTTTTGCCACCTGGTGTTTGTTCTCTATGCTCTTTCCATGACCGATGGGTGAGATACCCACCCCCTTCTTTGCAAATTATTCAATTCTTCTGAGCTGGGTTTCGTCTGTGTTAGGCTGGATTCACATGAGCATGTTCGGTCCGTAATGGATGGAACGTATTTCGGACGCAAGTCCCGGACCGAACACACTGCAGGGAGCCGGGCTCCTAGCATCATAGTTATGTACGACGCTAGGAGTCCCTGCCTCGCTGCGGGACAACTGTCCCGTACTGTAATCATGTTTTCAGTACGGGACAGTGTTTCCACGGAGAGGCAGGGACTCCAAGCATCGTACATAACTATGATGCTAGGAGCCCGGGTCCCTGCAGTGTGTTCAGCCCGGGACTTGCGGCCAAAATACGTTCCGTCCTTTACGGACCAAACATGCTCGTGTCAATCCAGCCTTAGGCTGGATTCACACACACTGTTATTGATGGTGTTTTGTGGTGCTTCTAAAAGACACAAGTTACATTTAAAAAATGCTAGCGGTTTTTGATGCAGTTTAAAACGCAATTAATTTTCTGTGTGTGAAGGAGGCGTAAGGGACACATAGAAGCCGCATGGTCTGCCTCTATGGTATATTCGCCCTTGCAGATATTTGACTGGCTACTGCTACGATTCACTTGTCTGGAAAGGCTAGGTACTGTTTGGAGGTCATTCTATTTCTCAGCCTGCTTCCTAGAAAAATATATAATAAATGGCAGAAATATATAATATATATATATACACATTGTATGCAGTTTACTTTTTCCAGTTCTTGTGTTGTGTGTTTAATTCCTCGTCTCTCCTCTCGTGCTTTTCGAACAGAGTCCTTGTTATCCCATTTGGCATATGCCCGCTTCCTCATTAGCATTGGACTAGGACAGGGAGATGGGCTGCGGTTTAATGAGGGGTCTGGTGTACGGCTCCGCTGCACGGAGGGAATCTGTAAAGAAGGGCTGGGAGGGCAGTCATCTGTCTGTGTGGCGCGATGTTTCACAGCTGGTTGTAATCGTACAGAGATCTTCTGTGCTGAGCTGCCCATCAACATGATCGTTCTGTCTTTGCTGATTTCTGTATGTTCATTTCCTTCCCCATTTATATAAGGAAACGAATCCTCGTCTGCCAAGCAGTCTGTGGAAATATAGCAACAGATAAATCCTGATAGCGGACGTTTTTTTTTGCGTGGATATTAGTGGTGGTCACAGTGTGATTAACAACTAGGATCTGCACCTATGCCAAAACCTGATACTCCGACAACCCGACCTCCGAAAGGCCACATTTGAAAGCTCTCAACCATCATGCTAAAAAGCCCCATCAAGTGTGAATGTGAGTCTGGATATTCAGAATTCTAGTAACCCCCAAGTCAGACATTATTGGGGTGTGGCTGCTTACTTAGGGCTGGGACCCAATTTGTACAGCAACATTGGTGGTGGTCACCTATTTCCAGAGGAAAATATGCACAAACCCAAAAAATAATTCATCTTTCCTCACTGTAACGGCTAAACTTCCAAATAAGAAGTTCAAATGTATTTTTATGTGTATAATTTCTCGAAAGCCACTTGTTATTATCATAAGACCTATGCTCACCGTTTGTCATCTCCTTGCCGCTGGCCAATAAACCGTCAGTCTGTCCGGAGTCAGGTGACAAACTGCTGTCCCCCGTGGGGCACTTTGACCTTTTCTTACATTCAAACACAACCAGCTCTTTACATTGCTTGTGGCAGTTCATCCCGCAGTCTGTGGTACAAACAGAATGGACAACATTGAATAACAAGCTAGAGAACGGGGGCTTAGCTACGCACCACATTTACAACAAGCCCAGCGTCTGCATCAATACAACTGCATCTCTATGCATAGCTACACTGATAAATGGGACATGCACCAACTGCATATATATATATGTATGTATGTATAGGCGTGGTGAGACTTCCTTGTGTTTCCCGGCATTGCCAATTATAATAACCTATCATCACGTGGATGTTATATATATATAGATCCCTGGCCGTGAGAAAGTATATGCCACTTATAGTTAATCTCTAATCTACAATTGCAAGGTATTAGCACGTCATGTAATGTCTACATTAAAAATTACTCAAATAAATTATATCTGTAGAATTGATACAAGTTTACATTTTTTTGCAGTAGGATTATAATAAAGTGCAGCTATTTCATACATGAATACAGAGCCAAGATAAAAAAAAGACAAGTACACGTGACGTGTAAGGCGCTATTCAGACGACCGGGATAATCGGCCATGTGAAAGCCATTGTTTTTTACGGTCGTCACATGGCTGCATTAAAATCAATGCATGTGTATAGGGCTATTCACACGGCCGTTTGTTTTCGGGGTTTTTTAACGGACCGTGTGAACATCCCGGGAACAAATAGGGCATGTCCTATATTTGTCCGTTTTCCCAAGGTCCCACAAAAAGTCTATGAGGGATCTGTGAAAACAGTTGTGTGAATAAAGCCCCACAACATCCAGACAGATATGAAGTGATACAAAGTATTTACCTTTGCAACGGTATCCTTGTTTAATTACACCCCAAAGCTGAAAAATATACAAAAGACATCAGTCATTCTGTATTTTCATAGATACCGACATAAACTTGGTTGGTATTTTCTACTTTATGGTATATGCTGCATCTGAATTCCCTTTACTAAAGCGCATTTCTAGCAAATACAAATATTTATTATATGCACAAGGTAAAATGCAGTACATAAAAGTGGACAGTCAATTGATCGACGTTAATGGCGCCTCTGAGGTCGCATCCCCCCCCCCCACACTATAGACTATGAAGCTTAAAGCTGGTCGTGAAAGAGAGCTGTCGGCCGAATGATTGTTGGGCTGACAGCTATTTCTCCTGGTTCCCCATACACATGCTCGCTTGGCCGAGCATGAATGATTTTTCAATAGGGAGAAAGCTGCTACAGGCTTATCTTTTAACAAACAAGGATCGGGCATGTTGATATTCAACATGCCCGACACTCCTCTTCCCAACATATGTCTTCAGGGGAGAGTCAGGAGGCCGCCATACACAATCGGCAAGTTCAGCCAACATAAATGTAAGGGTATGTTCACACGGCTTATTTTCAGCCGTTTTTCGCGGCATAAACACCTTGAAAAATGGCTGAAAATACGGAAGCTGAAGCCTCCAAACATCTGCCCATTGATTTCAATGGGAAAAACAGCGTTTCGTTCCGTCAGGGCGTTTTTTACGCAGATGTTTGACAAAATTGTGCATAATAAAATGGATGTCACTATTTGAGCCATTTTTGGAGCCGTTTTTCATTGGGTCAATAGAAAAACAGCTCCAGAAACGCCATCAAAAAACGTTTGTGGTTTCAAAAACTGCTGAAAATCAGAGGATGTTTTCCCTTGAAAATAGCTCTGTATTTTACAGCCGTTTTGCTTGTGGACATACCCTAATGTGTATGGCCAGCTTTATAGAAACAGCCTGGTGTGTTGGATCTGGTATAGACTTTGGGTCAGTTTAGACGTTGCGTAAATACTGCGGATTTTCCGCAACGGAATTTGTTGCGGAAAATCCACAGCAAATACAGTAGCAGCAAAGTGGTAGAGGTAAAACAATTCTCATCCACACGCTACGTAAATACTGAGTGGAAAAAAACGCTCAGAAATTGACCCACGGTGCAGAATTTTATTCCGCAGCATGTCAATTGTATTCGCATAAACGCTGCTTTATTTGTTGCAGGTTTTCCCCATTTAATTAAATGAGGAGGTTAAACCCGTAACCAATAGCAGTTGTTGCGTTTTTTTGCGCGGGGTTGGCAGAATTCTGCCGGAAAAAAGCAGCTATGGAAAAAAAAATATCTCCTACTTACCCAGAAGTCTGTTCCTCCCTCCAGAGCGGCCTCCTGTGATGACGTTTCATCCCATGTGACTGCTGCAGCAAATCACAGCCTGTAGCGGCTGTCACATGGGATGAAACGTCATCCCATGAGACCGGCCTGTATGACGTCAGAGGGCCTGCCTCCTGGGATGATGCCCAAGGCTAAGTTCACACGGGCGTATATGCTGCGTAAATGCAGGCAGCGTATTTGCCTCGTGCGCCACACAGAATTCCCAGGTAAAAAAACCACACCAAACTGTGGTGCCATTTTTCGCTCGAATGACCGCTGCTGAAAACTGCAGCATTTACCTAGCAGGCTAGCCTCCTCGGATGACGTTTCATCCCAGGAGACTGCTGCAGCCTGTGATTGGCTGCAGCGGCGGTCACATGGGATGAATCGTTTTCCCAGGAGGCCGGCCCTCTGATGTCTTCCAGGCCAGCCTCTTGGGATTATATTTCATCCCATGTGACGGCCACTACAGCTGGTGATTGGCTGCAGCGGTCACATGGGATTCATCCCAGAAGGTCGGCCTGAAGGAAGAAACACAGCCTTCTGGGTAGGTATAATTTTTGTCATTATTATTTTTTAATATTTACGTTACGTGTGAACTGACCCTAATAGAGAAAGCAACGTGCATTTAATTTCTGATTCTTTTCCATTACTCAGCCTCTGCTGGCCATTTTGTCATGGGCCTCCTGTTTGATAGGTGGTGGTGCCACTCCTGGAATCTCTACCTGACATTTTAAATGTAAATGGTTGTGATATATCTTTAACAAGGGGTTGTATGATTTACAAAAACCTATTTTCAGTTGTTCTAAAAGAATACTGAGTTAATAGAGAGGCATCCCCCGTTCAGGACTTTTATCTGGAAGCCAGAGTGGAGTGCAGCTCTGAAGAGGCTCTCGCATCTCCGTGCAACACTCTGTTCCCATCAAGGGGCTATATATGGAATACCTAATCTCCCTTGAGGTGGCACAGTAGAGGAATCAAATACTTGTAATCAGTTTATCGTCAAGCGAGCCTTCTAACAAAAAGATAACCCCTTTAAGTATAACCAATATGAAATTCTATAGTAGTTATATATATATATATATATAGACCGTGCCAATGCCGTTGGCAGCAGTGCTGGAGCCCCCGATGCTCTGCGCTCGGGAACTCCAGCGATAGGAAACCCCTGAATGTCACCGACCAAATGTCGGGAGCAGCGCTGGAGTCCCGAGCAATACGCTAGCTGATGCTCTGCTCGGGGACTCCAGCAATAGGCAATGTGACAGCCCCTTGCGGTCATGCCATTGATAACACGCCGACACTAACAGCACAGGAAGCAAGCTCTGTCACGTGGGGCCGTGTCAGCGCGCCATCAATATTAGAAAAGCTACAGGACTTCCGGGAACAATTCAATGGGTTTGAACGGCACCATTTAGTACCGAATTTTAAATTAAATTATATTAGTAAGTTACTTCTTTTTACATACAAATATTAATCCAATGCAATTTTTGGTCCCCGGATAACCCCTTTTTAAGGCCTATGGCACATACTTAATTCTACACCGCTACACTGAATTTGGGTAGGAAGGGGATACTTCTGATTACTTATTGATGACCTATTCTAATGGCCATCAATGTATAATCTGAGAAAGCTGCTTTAAAAACTTGTCCATGATGCCTACATATGAAGAAGCATTGTAGATCTATTTTTCACTGTAGTTTCTATTAAATATAATTACTGCCAATTATATTTCACGGAGTTACTCACTTACCATTTCTTTAGAATAATTAAACAAACCCAATATTACTGAGCAACTTGCAAGAATGCACTAAAATGGGCATTGCACTACAGCTGCAGTAGAACTAAATTCCTGCAGATCTTAGAATTCATGAGCAGATTTTCAAATGCATTTTTTTATATATCCAAATTGGTGTTTTAAAAAACTTAAAAATACTCACAAATCCAGCACAGTTGTCACAAAATGTTGGACGGAGGTAGGTGGTCTCCTGGAAGTTATGTAGGAAACCCAAGCCAAGTTTTGAACATATTGAGCTGGCTCGCATGAAATATGCTGTGATTTCTTGTCTGCTGATCTGACCCTCCCTATTAAGAAGAGAAGACAATCAATGACTGGATTAATGCTAGGGTTATATACCGTGCCAACAGAGAAAATCACTAACTATGGAAATCATCATCTTAATAGTTTGCAGATTTTTCTTACATTATGGAAACTGGATTTACAGTAAAATTCCTTTATTCCTGCACCCACACACAGGCCCCAGATTATCAAACATCTTGGAGTATCTGACTGCCATGGATACGTAAGAAAGAAAGTGTTCTGCAGCAGGATATAAAATGTAATATAAATAACTGAGGACTATAATAATTCAATTGCTATCTTGGGGACTTTATATGTAAACAAGAATTGCCCCTCCCATGGCTGAACATCAAATACATCCACAGGGGTCTATGGACACATCTATAGAGGATCCATATGACAAAACACTGCCCCCTCCCCCCTACAGCCATAGTCTCCAAAATTAGCACTCCGGGACTGACTTCCAACATTAAAGTGTAGCTAAACGTTCGACAAACTTCTGACATGTCATAGTGACATGTCAGAAGTTTGGATTGGTGGGGGTCCGAGCACTGAGACCCCCACCAATCGCTAGAACGAAGCAACTGAAGATCTCGTGTGAGCGCTCAGCCGCTTCGTGTCTGTTCGGCTTTTTCCGGAAATAAATGTATCGGTATACGGACTCAATAGAAAATCTATGAGCCCGTACACGATACATTTATTTCCGGAAAAAGCCGAACAGAAACGAAGCAGCAGAGCGCTCACACGAACGCTTCAGCTGCTTCGTTCTAGCGATTGGTGGGGGTCTCAGTGCTCGGACCCCCACCAATCCAAACTTCCGACATGTCACTATGACATGTCAGAAGTTTGTCGAACATTTAGGTACACTTTAAGTTTATTATGGTGTTAGATTAAGTCTAGTTATTCAAGTGCTGTTTATACAATCCTAGAGAACCTCTATAAAGGGTCTTCAAGTACCCTAAAAAGTGGTTGCCCAGGATTAGAAAAAAGGGTTCTGCTTTTTTCAAGAAACCACGCCAGTCTTGACCATCGGCTGTTTATTGTATTGCCGCTCAGCCGCGTTCAAGTGAAAGGGACTGATTTGCAATAACAGAATACGGCCCATGAACAAGAGTAGAGCTGTTTCTTGGAGAAAAAAAATAAATACAGATTTTCCTCATCCTGGAAAACCCCTTTAAGCCCAATTTTTTTTTGCCTTGAAGGAGTCACTTTTTGTGTATAATATATTACAATATTAGCTACATGGTAAGGTAAAGGGTCTTACCTGTCCTTATCCATGATGCAGAAAGAGAAGGGGAAGCTGGCAGCAATCTTCTCAAATTCATCCTGGCATATATATCCATCTTGGTCCAAATCATAGTTTTTAAATACAGACTAGAAAAAGTAAACACTTGTTATATTAAACTACAAAAAGTCACAATCATTAGACCCACACATATAAAATTGTACTTACATCTACCATCCTTTGCACGTGTTTGCTTATTGTTTTCGGGTCTGGTTTAGGGGAGACACCAGATGCCCAATCTGCTACAACAGGAGGCTTGGATGGGGTGACAGGCTGTATGAAGAGAGATGAGGTTGAAGTTTTTTAGAAGTCTAACTTAATTTATGTCATGCTAGATCACCCCTCTACCTGATAATAAGGTATAGGAACAAGATAAGAATTAGAATAAGATTAGACAGCACTGGAGGAATAGGCCGACTGCCTCTCTCTTCTATGTAGAGATCATTGTTCTTAACATTATGATTGTGAGATCTTATATTCCAATTCCAAACAACTAAATTCACCTTCAGTTTTATCACACATATTACGTGAGTTTGTGCGCAGTTGAGGTGTCAAAATATTACTGCTATTTATATCATAATTTACACCAGGCTTCATTTCATTTTCAGGAATTGTAGAATCATTTCCAACTACATATGGGATTGTGTTCTGGTCCTGGGACATAGATAGCAAACAGACTGATTATTTTAGGGAATTAAAGGGTTAACAGTTTGTAGAGATCTATCCATCTGTCTATCCTCTACACACTGGCAACTCTTGCATTCCCTAAAGTGATCAGACTGTTTGGTAGAAAAATAGATACATTTAGATAACAATCTAGTACCAGATTTATATTTCAGGATCTAGATCTCGTCTCGCACTTTAGACTCCGCCCATAAAGTAGGCCAAACCTTATGTCATGTATGGCTTTAAAACGTTTGTCAGGGCCTACAAAATAAAGCAGGGTGGTGCCGTTCTCACAACCTCCCGCAGCCTTGCCCTTGTTTCTCCTGGGAGTCCTCTTACTCCCCGAGGTCTATGAGTATTTAACATATAAACATATTTCATTTGCATATGAATACACACAGATTAGTGTAGTCATATGTAAACGTTTCCTTCAGTTGGACGTGCACCCTCAAGGGACCGCCAATAGGCATCGGCCAACTGTGCCTGTAGGAATCCAGCCCTGAGTCCATAGTAAATACTGAATGGAAAGGGCACAGGTATGTCCCAAAGCTATCAGCCCCTCTGCCTTCTTCATTTACAGAATACGGGTACCATATCTTTCATTACCCAACAATTACCCTGCTTTATTACAGAAAATGCTCCTGCTTATAAAGGGGGTAAGTAGGTAATAGGTCTATATCAGGGAACTATTTCTACTGAGATTCTGTAATATATTAAAGTGGTGGATCTTCACTGTATATTGCAGTAACAGTTACTTTACATTCCACGTAATATACATAATTGCATTTTCTCTAATACGAATGTGGCCCACAATATCCATTTGCCCTTGAATATGTAGGCTAGAGAATCATGATATGAATCATAATTCATCTGTGGCATCTGCTTATGCAAGTAATACATGTTACATAAGTGATAGCTGTAATGTATGAACTGACAACTTTCCATCCTCATTTCCAGCTGACCTCAATAAAAAAGACATTTACACTCCTGTCAGGTGCAGCGTTACCCTTCAGAATTTGTGTTTACCAATGTCACACGAATACCTTGTTATCATTTGTGTCTAATACCCTTACTCCCCTTACACCCAGAGGCCCAACTCCAAAGTCTGGCTGTGCGTAGATTGTAAGCTTCTTGATCTTACAAGATCCACATTAAACTCAACAATCTCAATGTGTCTCAGTTTCACTTACTGGGGCCCGATGATTTCTTGGTTCCCTTGCGTAAGACAACTCATACATTTCATCTTCTGTGTAATACAAGTCCAAGGAAAGCTGGAAAACATAACAATAAAGGACATTCAAAAAAAAACTGTGAAAATAAATATACTGGTGTTGCCCAGGGCAACAAATTAAATACTAAATCTGATTTTAGAGGTTACACAATGAAAAGTAACATCTGTTTACCTAGACCAACAACACAATACTGGTATTTAATTGTTTAAGTTTATATAGACATTCCCTAATGTTCCTTCTACAGACAATGAAAACCAATGTATGTAACTACTGGTGTAAATAATGGTCAATATAACAATTCAGATGATAGATTGGTTATAAGTGAGGTATAACATGGCTGCATGACTAAGTGACAGCACAGCGCCTGGCGTTCGAACTATGTGAGGACTAGCATGGCTGCTGGAGTTATGAGTTTGTAAAGCTAGCACGGCTGCTGGAGTTACGACTAAAGGGCTACCACGGCTGCTGGAAAGGGCTAGCATGGCTGCTGGAGTTACGACTGTAAAGGGCTAGAATGGCTGCTGGAGTTACGACTGTAAAGGGCTAACATGGCTGTTGGAGTTACGACTGTAAAAGGCTAGCATGGCTGCTGGAGTTACGACTGTAAAAGGCTAGCATCGCTGCTGGAGTTACGACTTTGTAAAGGGCCAGCATGGCTGCTGGAGTTACGACTTTGTAAAGGGCTATCATGGCTGCTGGAGTTACGACTTTGTAAAGGGTTAGCATGGCTGCTCTAGTTACGACTTTGTAAAGGACTAGCATGGCTGCTGGAGTTACGACTTTGTAAAGGGCTAGCATGGCTGCTGGAGTTACGACTTTGTAAAGGGTTAGCACGGCTGCTCTAGTTACGACTTTGTAAAGGGCTAGCATGGCTGCTGGAGTTACGACTTTGTAAAGGGCTAGCACGGCTGCTGGAGTTACGACTTTGTAAAGGGCTAGCACGGCTGCTGGAGTTACGACTTTGTAAAGGGCTAGCACGGCTGCTGGAGTTACGACTTTGTAAAGGGCTAGCACGGCTGCTGGAGTTACGACTTTGTAAAGGGCTAGCATGGCTGCTCTAGTTACGACTTTGTAAAGGGCTAGCATGGCTGCTGGAGTTACGACTTTGTAAAGGGTTAGCATGGCTGCTGGAGTTACGACTTTGTAAAAGGCTAGCACGGCTGCTGGAGTTACGGATATGTGAGGGCTAGCATGGCTGTTCTCGGCTTCTGGAGCTATGGCTATTTATGGTCTGGAATAGCTAGAGCATGACTATACAGGTAGATGAGGATATATCTATATGGGAGCTAGTAGGAGTATATCAGGGTATATAGAAATCTCTATGAGGCTTATTACAGCTTTTGAAAAATCAAATAATGTAATGCTTTGTGTAACTACAGGAACACTTGACTGTGTGGGCACTAGCATTGCTACATGAGGGTAGAACTCAGTGGTAATCTGCAGTAACCCTCTTCCCCCACAATGTGGTCTAACATAGCTACAGGGGGTATAGCGGTGTTGTAGATGGGATGACACATGTTATGACAGTGTTGGAGCCTACACATCAAAGAAATTGACAGGACAGACAATAACTGGGGTAATGGTTTGTTGAGAAATCACAATGAACCAGTTATAGGGTAACATATAAATCCAAAGGCTTTACTTACTGTAAGCAGATGTACAAGGTCCATGTTGGCATCCAGTGGGGGAGCTATGTTTTGTAACTGGATAAGCTCATTGATATGGTTGTACATGGAATGCAGCTTTGGCACATTTATTTTTTTCTCATCCAGAAAGTCAGGCATAGCCTCATAAAGAGAAATAAGATCTTTCAGGTGCACCCCAAGAATGGGAATCTTGAAATTGCTGCACTCGTTGTATACTCTCCGGTAATTGTCATAATTTCTACAGGAGGACAGGAGCTCTGTCATTTCATTAAGGACCTGCAACAAAAAGTATGCTTACACAGTTCATTTCAGCCCCAACTATCTGAATATTTTTCTTGCATCTTTAACATCCGTCTCTTTTTCTCTATGTGACTTCTCTATGTCACATCTCGTGGCCCACCGTGAGTAGATTAGGACATGTACACCCCAATCCTGTGTTAGGTAGACAATTGTCTGATTTAATACATACCTTATGTACATCATGAGAAACATGGGAACTGGTCTCCTTAAGCCTAGATATGGAGCTGTGACAAATACCTCCAACGACTGCCATCAAAGTGTTAAAGTTCTGCAGCTGCTGAAGTTTCTGTAAGAACAACGAAAACAAATGATGGTGGTGTACAGAGCTTTATACTTGGTTCTTCCTTCACTATACATTGGACAGGACTTGCTGCTTACCTGAGCCACATGAATGAATTTAGTAAGAACTTCAGCTCGTAACTGGGGAGTTGGTCGGCTCAAGACCATCAGTTGAACCCACTGAGATATCCCATTGCAGAGAGCAATTGAACGTTCCATCATGGGATTATCTTTCACACAACCATTCACAATGTAATTCTGATAGTCAGGAAACTAAAGGAAACAAATTTAAGATTATAATAAGGAACCCAAGTTTAGTGTTTTACATTTCATATTCATCACACAACCCAATAGACGACGGCGCATTGAATATAAATTACAGCTAAGAAACCAAGAAATTGCTCCCAATTCCCGTAACCTTCAGATACAAAGTAATTGAGTGCGGAAAAGTTAGTTCTAACACAAGATGCTCATTGTCATAAACTGCAATATTGTATATTGTGCCGAACGAAGCCTCAGTTTGATTGTCAAGGATAGATCTACAACTGTGAGGATGCAGCTAATGACTCAGGTCTGTACTTATTATCTGTACAAATTCAGTCTTTGTCATACAGAACAAAAGCAGCTGAAAAGTTTTAGGGTAGGGACGAGCATAGCGGACACACCGAGCTGACATGCCGTTTTACCACGAATCGACGTGCTTTTTAACAATGAATGTTAATGTCCGTGCATTTTTACAGGTTAAATGGCGGTTTACCTGCAAAGATGGACGAGCATTAACAATTATTTAAAAACTGTGGCCACCACATGTCTCTACCCTCAAGATCAACACAAAATGATTTCTGCTGTTTCCATTAAACAAGAAGCTCAACTATACAATCGTCTACACATCAAAGGGATATGATTAGTAACCTATTTTCCAAAACGTATTAAAGGAGTTATCAGAGACAACCCCATTTCGATCGGAGCCTCCGTGGCGATTAGCTAATCACCATGTTCCGACTCTTGGCAAATGTCTGATTTTGCTAGGGAAAACCATGTCTGGCCAGATGTCTTGAATGGCGACCACTCAGAGTGACTCTCCATCCTGACTCCAAGAGGAAGGTACCGAGCTGGGGTACCCCCTTCTATGACATCCATGTGTCCTAATAAAGAATATGGACATGGTTTGACTGAGTTTAAAAAAAAAAAAGAGTCTGCTTCTTTTCTAGAAATAGCGCCGCTCCTATCCATAGGCTATGTCTGGTATTGAAGATCAGCTCTATTCTCTTGTATTTCAGCTCATCTTTCCTGTAAAAGGTTTTGATCAGTAGGCGCAGACGCTGTCATCGTCACCTATTGTAACTTTAACTCCTACATATTTAACTCCTACCTTCTTGTTTCATTCCACCTGCAAGAGCCATCCCTACTGTAGCTATATTACTAATGGTAATCTGCAATAGTCATTTTCCCCCACAGAGTCCTACCCTCATGTAGCCATGCCAGTCACAATAAAGTCAAGCATTCCTCTAGTTATACAGAGTATTATTAATATTTTTTTCACCGCTGTAATGGGCCTGCTACAGACTCCCATATAACGATAATCTTATGTTGCCATACTTTGTCTTTTATTTACTCACAGAAATTCTGCGGAATGATTTGAACTCTAGGTAAGTCAAGTGTTCTGCTAGTTCTTGTGGCTCCAGATGGTCAAACAGAAGGGAGACTTTCCGCTTCTTGCTGCAGTTGGCTTTTATTCTTTGTGTCAGTTTTCTTGACCACTCCCGAGAGTTACTAGAATAAGAAAAAAGGAGAGATGATAGATAAATAAAAAAGAAAAAAAGGAAACTGGGCCGGTGAAGTTTAGCATCATCTAATTACTAACATTTGAGCAGTGTCAAGAAGATGCCAATGTGACTCTTCGCCTTGGGCTCGCACCATCTCTTGGAATTCTTCCATGGTCTGAGTTAGACGCAAGTCCATTTTAAACATGGTCCAAAGTTCTGTGATCCAATACCTAGTGTAAATGAATAAAGGTTAACAACTCATTAGAACATATGAGCTCTGCTGTCCTGTGCAAGACGACATGTGGAGAAGTAGAGTCGGTCATAAGTTTCATACAGTCATCTCACCTTACAAAGTAGCAGATTTTAAGGCAGAACATCATTGACCTCTTCTCCAGAGCCTCCTCATATGTTTGGATTTTCAGTTAAGGTATAAAATATAATACACAATACAGTGGAGTAAGTAACCTACGTTTTCAGAAATAATGAATGCAATTGAATGGAAACTAGTTTTAGAAGGCATTAGCTCAATATTCTATTCTATGAAATGTGTCACACATCGTATGTAACACAAGGTTTTCTATTCTCTGGGATGGGACGAGGTTTAAGTAGGTTAAAGAATAAACAAGCATTGGACGTAATCTCTCGGTTGCCAGGTTATGCCTCCCCATGAGAATCCTCATTACCTGCAGCCTCATGAGACCATGCTTGTCAATACCAACATGAATGCTCAGGTCCTTATGTGACTCCTCATAACCTGCATCCTCACACCTGTCTCAAAAACTCCTGTTGGACGCAGATGCATTTTAGTGTAAATATCGCGGCTGCAATACCCGGACATCCCGCGGTCCTACTGAACTAGATACAGATCACTATAGCATTCTCGGTTCGGTACAGTAGGTACATGGGAGATCAGGGCATTGCGGCCATAATAGGGGCACTAAAAAGCTGTCCGAAACCAGCCTTAGCTAGTTATTGACTCACTAGAACACAAAAAGCTTGGTTGACTGAACCTTCTCCAATCTAACTAATCAAGCAAATCATGACTGAACTGAGGCCAGTGTCCATTATGATAGAGTTACATAGTATTGTTTTCCACAAATAGAATTCATCTTATAAAATAGTCTTTAATGGCAGTATAATAAAGACCTGTTTACTTTACATTATCTTACTAAGGCGCCATTCACACCCAGTCTGTGGTCTGCATATACGCCAAGAAAATCTCATGAAGTATACATTCACATGCCCATAGACTTTAATGGGCACACACATGCCAAAAAAATGTTGACTGCGCTTTTTAAATACAACCGTAGACAAAAAAAAAACGTATAAAAAGTTACCATGGAAAAATGTTCCAACCCTTGTCATTATGCTAATCCTTAATGGATAAAGAATTAACAGTACAAGGCAATAGGACACACAACTATTTTTGATGAATGAAATGGTGTTATATGTTCACACTATACAGCAAAGGATATAGTGTCCTGAGCTTGTTGAGCAGGTCGGCTGAGGGTATCAGGAAGCCATGCATTGTCAGCATGATTTGCACCAGCTCACTGCCCTGGCAAACATTCCCATCAGAATCTGAAAAAGATAAGGGTTATAAATATATACAAGGGATGAATCAAACCTGGTAAAGAAGCAGGAACTCTGTTTTTCTGATCTGGAGAACATGGTCAACAGTACAGGATAGGACGCACATGCTGCTAAACAATACAGGATATGACATGAATACTGTGATAAATACAGGTGTCATGACGTAAAGGGGCAGATGCATCAATATTGTCACAAGTTCTGGTGCTATGTTAACAATTGTCACTAATTTGACTTGTCAGTGCTTCTCACTAACCTACTCAATGAACATTAGAAGTAGGGGGCAGATGGGGAGTATGCCTGCAGGATCAGACTACAAGGTTTTTTTGTAGTCTGTTACCATGGAGATATATAGGTCTATAGGAACTGAAGACACAAATTGGTAGGACATGTTGTTTAATTTATTTTATATGGGATGCATTGGAGCAACAAAAACAAACTGGTTGTGAAGGTGGATGTAGAATATAAAATTGCATAAAAAACCTGCCCTCACTGAATGTGTGAGCAAGGCCTCATGCCAGAGACAGTTTTAAAGCTAGCCATACACATAGGATAGTGGCCAGCATTATACATTCGTTTGACAGCCATCTCCCCTGACTCCCCAATAAACATGCATGCATGAATCGGCTGAGTGTCCATTTTTACTACTATAGAGGGGGTCGGATAAGCCGTGGCCAGACACTTCTGCCAGCACTTATCTGCTGGGGAAACAAAGGATCGGACATGTTGAAATCCAAAAGGGCAGAAAAAAAAAAAAGTGCCCTGTTTCCAAGGTGTCAGGACTCTCATCAGGGCTCTGCTAAATTGCTATAAGCTCATAGATGAGAGGAGAGCTACAAGATATGCTTATATGCCATGCTTGCCAACCCATCATGGATTGGCTCAGAATTTACTCTAGTCTGTGAAAAGGATAAGCAAGTGTCTTGCAGTCTAAAGTCTGTTCGGCTGGAGCAGTCAGTCACTGGACTGATGGAGATCAGCACTGAAGAAGTAGTGATATGTGAGCTGCAATGGTGAGGAGGAGGTGAGTATTACTTTTATGGTTTTTTTTTACTAACTGGCAGACACTTGTGGGGCACTGGGTATTGTGACTTTCTCTGGTTAGCATTGTGCATGTCCTGCAGTGTGTAAGGGGGCACACTCTGGCTTGCACAGTTTGTGGGCACCGTGTCTGTCACTGGTAACGGCGGCACTCTCTCTGGCTTGTAATGTTGTTTAAGAGGGACTTTGAAAATCTTTTTGAGAGAGGTCTACCTGTTATTGAAGGGGCTGGATAGTATTCAGAGTATTTAAGCAGGGCTTATGTAGAAGAGAAAGTCAAACAATCTCCCAGAAGCCTGTTACACACATATAGCACTTTCCCAGCCGTCTTGGCACCTTGGGAGAATGTTTGGAGGGTGCAGTGGTCTTTAGTTCCTCATCACAGGGGGATCTAATGGTCTAATATAAAGGGATATGTCCCAGTTGCAGGTTCCTATTATGTTCTCTGCTCACATATAGTACTCGCTAAGGAGGAAGTAGCTGATCTCTTTTTGTCTCTCACACTTGGCTTTGAGCTTCCTCTCTAGCTCTCGCTTATTACAATTTACAAGAAGTGGTTTCAGGATGCATTTTCTAGATGATGAGATTAGAGGAGGGGGTTGTATATATCTCACACCCGGTATGACCACACAACACATTCAGGTGTAGATTTTCTTTCTCTTCCATGTGTAGTTGACGGGTTAATAGCTCATAATGTGGGCTGTGGAGCACGTTGCCGCACGCACGTTGCATGTTATCACACCAGCCTGCGGCTCTGTCACAGTTACATAAGCAATAGCATGCAGAGGTACTCAGAATTATTATACAGGGTGGCAAGTTGTTTTCTAGGATCACTCCAAGTACATAACATACCACTTTAGCACATAATCTGTCATTTACTCTGAATATCACGTCATGGAAGATAAATCTAAAGGAAGGAGGCCGTTTCTCCGTTTCACTTCTTCTGATCTAGCGGGTTAGCTGAAGATTTCCTGCTGCGTTTCCATTCAGGGAAACTTGTTGTATTAATGTTAATGTGATTGCAATTTTCCTCTATTTTCCTCCAGAGTGACAAACAATAGACGTTCTTTTTGTTAATGTTCCTCCCACATTTCCCAGCACAGTAACAGTCCCTGGGGATTTCCAGTTGATTCCTGCCCTTTAGGTACCACACAAAGAAGTCCCCTGCTAAGAGGCAACACTCAAGGATAGTTCAAAGGCAGCTATAGGTTTTTGTAAAGATCACTGCTGACAGATTATACGATACACTGTATACATTTAGATTTCTGAAATGCTGATCTTGTGAATAGGTGATAAATGTCAATTCTAGGAATACCCCTTTAAAGGCTATGAACACCTTTAAAAGGCAAATTAATTTTCTTTTTTAAGAAAAAGGTGTATCCGTGTGTTTGGTGCAACTTTACAAATACTTTTTATTAAAAATTAATTTAACTTTTTTAGATACAGCTGCTCTGTATTCTCTATACAGAGCAGCTGTATTTAGCGCTATTCACTGAATCCGTCAGTCCCGTGTCAGTCCTGTGTATCACTGACACGCAGGATCCACCTGTAATCTATTACATCTAAATTATGAACTTAGAAGTGATAGTTTGTTTATAGGTGGATCCTGCATTTTGCCCTTCAAAGTCTTTAAGCCTTAGGGTATGTTCACACGAGGGCGTCCGTTACGGCTGAAATTACGGGGATGTTTCAGCCTGAAAACATCCCCGTAATTTCAGCCGTACCGGCATGTGCAGGCGCTTGAACGCCGCGTCAATTACGGCCGGAATTAGCGCTGCTATTCATTGGAGTCAATGAATAACGGCTCCAATTACGGCCAAAGAAGTGACAGGTCACTTCTTCTACGCGGGCGTCTATTTACGCGCCGTCATTTGACAGAGGCGCGTAAATATACGCCTCGTGTGAACAGACAAACGTCTGCCCATTGCTTTCAATGGGCAGATGTTTGTCAGCGCTATTGAGGCGCTATTTTCGGGCGTAATTCGGGGCAAAAACGCCCGAATTACGTCCGTAAATAGGCCGTGTGAACATACCCTTATATTCATAGCCTTAAGGCCCTGTTCACACAGAGTATTTTGACAAGCTTTTTGGAGTGGAAACCGCTCCGCAAAACTCGTCAAAAACCGGCCGAAAATGCCTCCCATTGATTTCAATGGGAGGCGGGGAAAGCGTATTTCGCAGAGTTTTTTGCCCGTAGCACTCAATGGCCGCGGGCAAAAAACACGGCGCAAATGACGTGCAGGAAGGACAAAATCTGCCTCAAAATCCCAAACGGAATTTTGAGGCAGAATTTTCCTCCTGCAAAAAACTCTGTGTGAACGAGGCATTAAGTAGGATTATGTCCTTGCCAACAAATACAAACGTGATGTCTGGATATCCACATTATTTTGGCCATGTAGTGTAGGACCACCCTTGCATGCTGTTGAAGGCCATGCGCCTGGCATGACTAAAAATATCACCGTTACCTAACACCTACATTTACTTTACATTTCAGAGGTCAGAATCTTGGAAAAAGGTAAATGGTTAACTGCTTGAAAGAAACAACAACTAAGTATCCTGATGTAATTCTTTATTGATTGGACACAGCATGAGGTTCCCACATCAAACACATTCTGATTGGTGCCGAAGCGCAACGTTTCAGCTCCGTGCTCGTAGGCTGCAACAAAGCTCTGAACTTACAAAAGCATGCCCCGCAACCTACATTTTATAGTGTGATATCTTTTCAACATTCATGTATCAGGGCTCCTTCAAGTTTGTATAAATATATTGTTCACGTGGAGCGAGAAATAATGAACTCCACAGTAAGAGAGATCACTTATTGGCATCTGCACTGCAGGAAGGGCAATGGGCAGGAACGTCTGGGATCCTCATCAGTCACGTGAGTTTTAGTCCCATGACCCCCTATTGTGTCAAGCAAAATGGCCAACAGCAGCTGAGAATGGCAGGAGGAGAAGAAGGAAAGAGTGGGTCGAGCATGCACTATGCTCTCACCATAAGGCTGGGTTCACACACCCTATTTACGGACGTAATTCGGGCGTTTTAACCTCGAATTACGTCCGAAAATACGGCACCAAAGCGTCGGCAAACATCTGCCCATTCATTTGAATGGGCTTTACGATGTTCTGTACCGACGGTCATTTTTTTAAAAAGACGCCCGAGTCAAAGAAGTGCCTGTCACTTCTTGAGACGTAATTGGAGCCGTTTTCCATTGACACCATGGAAAAACAGCTCCAATTACGTCCGTAATGGAAGCAGCGAAAAGCGCCTGCACTTGCAATTACGTCTGAAATGCCGGAGCTGTTTTCTCCTGAAAACAGCTCCGTAATTTCAGCCGTAACGGAGGCTGCCGTGTGAACATACCCTTACAGTCTATGGCGGTAGGGGGAACAACCGAGCCAGTGCGCTTGGCTACGTCCATAACTCGTTGACTACAATGGAGAGAGGCGTGCATACTGTATATTGCTTTAGCCAATAAATACACAATTTGATCTCTCCTCCTCCCATTCTTAGCCCATTTAATAAGCATCCGATAGAGAGAATACCCTTTATAGCACATCCGTTTTTGGAGGCTACAAAATATATTATTTCAAAATTATAGTCTTCTCCTCAAAAATTAAAACTTGCCTGCACTCCTAAATCATAAGGGTCCATTCACACATTACGGATAAAAGAACGCAACCACATAGAAAAACACACCAAATTGCAGTAAAATAGTATGCGGTTTTTGGATGCAGTTTTTATGCAGTTCTAATCGCATCTTAACCGCAATGTGTGAATGGACCCTTATGTGTAGTCACTGAGTGCAGTCTGTCATTTAGGGCACAAGTACAGCTGGCGGTTCTTTTTTGCAGCTGTGGTAAAATATGAAATCCCGTTCACAGAGTGCAGTTAAAGGTGTAGTCATCCGCTCAGTCATATTGTGGTTTCGCTGAAGAAAAAAAGGCAATATGATTGTAATGTGTGACTACATACGAATAATCGCACTTTCTTTGGGCATGCTGCTGTTTTGAAAATGAAAATTGAAGAAAAAGTGCAAAGTGTATTTACATGTGGTTTTTGCTGCGGTTTTTGAGGTGTGGTAACGGCGTGGCTCTCTGCCATTCCATGTGGAGGTACTCCAAGCTCTCCATTTGTGAACAAGACTTCTCCTGCCTTCATTTTTTGGATAGGAAATACCGCTTCCATGGTCAGCCATATTATCTCTCATGGGGCGCTGGTTATGCGCCAATTATTCGATACGTTCCACACTTTTGTATCACAGTACAGCGACGCTGATTTATCATTTATGACTGTGGATATGTTGGGGCAGCTTTAATGGTGACAGACATAAAAAAGAAACAGCTGAATAGAAAATTTAGCAGCTATTTAAGTACACCTACTTATTTCAAAGAGATTTTCCCCTCTCAGAAATTGATAGCATATCACTATCTGATCAGTGGAGGTCCGACTGCTGAGACTCAGACCGATCCTGAGAATGAAGGGGCCGCAGGGCTGCTTTAACGCTGCGTTCCCTTCAGAGTTTCCCTGCAGAGCAGCACTCCTGGCCACCGACTGTGCAGGAAAATGAAGGACGGCCACATTGCCTTGAATGGGGCCATGCTGAAGTTCCCTGTAGAGTGGGTGGCGTGGAGCACTGCTGTGCAGGAAAGGGGATGCAGCGCTAAATCAGTCCTACGGCTCCTTTTATTCTCAGGATCAGTGGGGAGCCCAAAGGTTGGACCACAACCAATCAAAAAGGGATGGCATATCCTGGTGATATGCCATCACTTTATGAGATGGGGCAATCTGTTTAAAGGGTTTTCCCATGATCTATATTTAGCACCTAAATATCTGATCGGTGATGGTCCGACGGCTGGGATCCCCACGATCCCGAAAACGGGCTTGCCTGGCTGCCTCTGTGCGCCCAATATGAATGAAGCAGTACTGCGAATGCTCGGCACCGCTCCACTCATTTTCTATGGAGCTGCCGAAAATAGCCAAGCACAGGTAGAGCCGGCTTGCAGGCCATTCGGTGCGGCATGTACGGAAAAATGCTTACAGGGAAATTTCTGAGAGATTTTAGAAAGGGTAGCTACTTTTTTCCTCAAAAGAGGAAAATCACTTGGAAATCCCTTGATAATCGCATAGAAAATACTCATTAATGTTGTGATTACTCCATGGAAAAAAGTCTTAGGGCAAAAAGTCTGTGTGTAGCTAATGGTCAAATATATGTGTCCCATACGGGTCAGTAATCACTGGTTTAGAGGATACAGACTTGCCCTAATCTACACTTATCACCATCTGGAATGGCGCTGCACAGTCTCACTGCTAATCTCTGAAACCAGTGACAATACTTATCAGGTAGCTCCAGCACCAGTCATTCTGATAGATCACGCTCACGGTCAGTGCCCATAACAATGTTTTCTTTCCAAGATACAAGTTATTTTTGTTTAATTAAAGTCTTCACAGTTGGCACCATGGAGGAGGGGGTTCCCTGCAGAAATGTTTCCAATAGTGGATATTGCATGTTAACTAGTTCTGGTCTTGGCATTGTGATCGGATACGTGTGCAAGGCCTATTTCACATGTCCATAATATGAACATACATCTTATTGTGTATAAATTCACTAAACCGTGGATTAGGGGTTCATGATTCACAGATTTTTTTAGTCTGTTCTTTAGTCCCCATTCACACGACCGTAAAAACGCCCAAAATTACGGGCCCTAATTACAGCCCGTAATTACGGGCCCATAGACTTCTATTGGCCATGGGTACCTTCCCGTTAGCGTACAGGAAGGTGCCCGGGCTGTTGAAAGATATAGATCATGTCCTATTTCAGGCCGTAATTGCGGCACGGGCAGACCCATAGAAGTCTATAGGGCTGCTGTAATTACGGGTGGCTACATGTGTGCACCTGTAATTATGGGAGCGTTGCTAGGCGACGTCAGGGGATTTAAATTTTTGAATAAAGAGAAGCAGAGAAAATGACGTCTGAGCGATCATGTGACCCTTTTAAGGGATTTGGACATGATTGTGACATCATTTCCAGCCCCCCTTTTTTTACGATCCGTAAATACATCTGGAATACGGATGACAACGGACCCGTATTTACGGGCACGGGTCCGTAAATTACAAGTTAAATACGGGTTCAAAATGTGTGACAAAGGACCCGTATTTACAGCCAGTATTTACGGGAGCGAAAAAATACGGTCATGTGCATGGAGCCTTAGACACAGCATTTTAACGTCTGTATGAGGCTGGATTCACACAAGCATGTTCGGTCCGTAAAGGACGGAACGTATTTCGGCCGCAAGTCCCGGACCGAACACTCTGCAGGGAGCCGGGTTCCTAGCATCATAGTTATGTACGACGCTAGGAGTCTCTGCCTCGCTGCAGGACAACTGCCCCGTACTGTAATCATGATTACAGTACGGGACAGTAGTTCCACGGAGAGGCAGGGACTCCAAGCGTCGTACATAACTATGATGATAGGAGCCCGGCTCCCTGCAGAGTGTTCGGTCCGGGACTTGCGGCCGAAATACGTTCCGTCCTGTATGGACCGAACATGCTCGTATGAATGCAGCCTTATGGTCATAACAAGACACAGACCCTGTTTACAGATGCATATGGTGATCTAAGTTTGTTTCAGTAGAACCATGGGGGTCCGAGTCTTGTGGCCGCAAGAATTTCCCTGGTGACTACAGTGTTCCCTCCATAACATTTCCCAGACTCTATATGTGAGTGACATGTTACTAACCACTGGCATGTTACCACCTAATGTCAAATGGGTGTTGTAAGTATCTGAGGGTTCTGCAGGGCCATAACTACATGGGGTACAGAGGTTACAGTCACACTCAGGCCCTATATGTCCCTCTGCCTTGTATGAGGAGACCGTTACTATAAATGAGACATGGAAGTGCGGGGCCTTGTTACAGATTTCGCTTTGGGGCCGAGGAGCTTTAATTGTCTCCTCTAGGGCTAGATTTAGTCGGTCTGGCATGAATCTGTATACATTACATGAAAAAAAAATTTTTTTCATCAAAATACATCTTTGTAAACAGATCCCATATTCTCATGTGCAGAAACGTACTTTTCTAGGAAAAGCGGGCTGTCCCGTCCCCCCCCCCCAGTGATCAGTAGAAGTGTATTGGGAAACAGAAGCCAGTATTTACTATAAAAAAGACTAGTCTGTCTGCTCCGATGAGGAAGTAGTCATTATTACAAGACAGAGTGGCTACTTGGTTACGTATGCTGGAATTGCTTAAAATCTCTGGGTCCTTTAAAGTTGGATAGGTCACTTTGTCCCTGTGTGTCCCAGACACGGATAACAGATTACAAGCACTGCAGGGTCAATATGTACAATCTATAGTTACACGTACCTACTCTGCATATATAACAGTGGAAAATCACAGCTATACAAAGACAATGGTGAATTATTGCCGAAAAACTATAACATAAGTGAAGAACAGCAAGACTGTGCCAATGTTTTCGGGCACTGTGATAAAGTATGGAGTTGTATAATGTTCCCCTAAACACAGAAATGCTAAAATATCCACAAATGTAGACGTCTAGTCCTGATCTAAAGGACATGGGGAACGATTGATTGCCTCTGACTCTGAACCATCCTTGGAACCTCATTTTATACCAATATTATTAAATCACAGAGCTGCTCTTATAAGATTATGGCCAAGTGGACTATAGACAAGAGTTGGAAAAACTCACCAAAAGTTTGAATGCACATCTGTACCAGTTCGTCCAAGCTGGCTCCCTTGATGAGTTGTCCTAGAGGCATCATCACCCGGATGGGAGTGACCTGGGGAAGTTTGGGATGTGCGGTGCAATGGATAATTTGCTTCAATTCCAGCGCAAGTCTAGGGATAGTGGTACAGCCATGTGCAGGTCTGCTGAGAAAGAAAGAGACCACAGATTACACAACTACCATTAGACGGAGCATGAAATGTCAGGATCTATACAGCCCAGTGCTGGGGATAGAAGGTTACCTCCTCCTCCTCCCAGCTCTCCTCCTCCAGTGACAACCACAAGTCAGTATTCTCAGCTCTCCTTCTAGGAAAAGTGACAATCAAGAACGGTTTCTCAGATGTTTGTACCTAACTTAAAGGAAAAGCACTCATGCATGTCTGCGCCTCTTCTGTACTGGTCAGCTTCTATGTAGAACCATGCTAGTACCGAGATGGGAATTCTTTGAATAGGGATAGCTGGGATTTTGGGCACCCCCCCCCCACCCCAATCAATGAATCACCAATTTAAAAGCATGCAGCTTTATGAGGAAACTATTGTAACTACATTGTAATGCTGCCATAGGGCAGTGGCTGCTTGGCAGCAATAAAAGGACATCTTGGATCGATCACATTACAGATATGCTCGATCATAAGCAGGCGCTTTCCTCGCAGTCATAAGTATGAGAAATAGCTTCGACCTCGAGTAAACAGGGCATCGTAGGAACTCATTTTTTGTTTTCAAAGCAAAGCAAATAAAATATATTCATAGACCTGGTGACAGGTAGGGTATGTTCATAAGGCTTATTTTCAGCCTTTTTGTGGGCCGAAAAATCGGAATCAGAACGCCTCCAAACATCTGCCCATTGAACCGACGGGTTGCTTTTTTACACGGCCGTTTTAAAAAACGGCTACGTAAAAAAACAGCTCAAGAAGTGACATGTGCTTCTTATTCGTGGCCGTTTTTTTACGTACCTGTTTTTAAAAACGGCTACGTAAAAAAGCGGCCCCAAAAAAAAGCGCATGTCACTTCTTGAGCCGTTTTTAGAGCCGTTTTTCATTGACTCTATAGAAAAACAGCTCCAAAAATGGCCATAAAAAACGTCTGAAAATCAGGAGCTGTTTCCCTTGAAAACAGCTCCGTATTTTCAGACGTTTTTTAGGCACTGTAAATTCACCTTTGATTCCCTGGCACGGCGGTCTCAAGTGCCACTCTGCTCTAAGTGACGTCTCTATCATCCAATCAGGAGACCGCTAGACTGTCACAGCAGAGGGGAGAGGCGGGCAGCCTTCTCTCAGGAAAGCCAAGGAGCACTTGCACATCAAGTGCCCACCCCAGTGGATATTGCGACCGCGGCGCGGAGAAATGAAACATTGATTTATCGGTCATGCAACTTGCACGACTGAGACAAAAGGTACGGTTACAATGCCTTCCATCTTTAGTATGTGATGCGGTCAGCAGTTTTGGAGCCTTAAAACTGCCGACAGGTTCCCTTTAAATGATATAATTCTGACAGCCTCCACTATAAGGAGCTTACTGTATACAGTTTATACATTGACATCAATAATAAAACAGTATACTGTAAGATCTCCCTAGTGGTGGTTCCAGGCATTATCATATTTTTCTACTTTTCCTTTTTACCTTTACGCTCAGTAACATTATAAATCAGATCATACAACAGTCTGTTTTTACAATAGACAGATTACAGGCTGCCATAAACAGCAGTCTATAGTCTGATGATGGATTCACATGATAGTAGTGGTGAGTTTGAAAACCATGCATCTCTAAGAACGTAGAAATTGCTCCTTCTTGTAAAGGGAGGGTTTCTTATAATGCCCCGTCTATAAGTCACATAGATTGTATATATCTAATTTAACATACTGGATTCTTGGAGCTGATCCCTCTATTATAATGTTATGGGGAAGTACGAACTGTTTTATCATGATTAATGACTCGGTGGCTTCAGCTTTTCCTTTGTCATTGTATCCTACATGTCTGAAATACTATAGTTCTTTGTTATGCTTAACAACCACATTGGTTAATATTTATTTATTTGTAGGTTTGTCTGCTCGAACATCATTTTTATATTATTTGTCAACTTTTGTAAAAGTAAAGAACCTACAATTTACCAAAAACACAAATTCTTCCATTAGCCATATTACAAATACGTGTTATTTTGCCTTGATTATTTAATGCATTTCTATGTCAAGCCCTTAGATCCATGGTCAGCAACCTGTGTCTCTGTCAGGAATTGCTGGGAGTTGTAGTTGTACCACAGCTGTAGAGACGCAGGTTGCAGACTACTGGCTAAATACATATATGAATGGAAACCAGGAACACAACATAATCTGACCTGTTTTTTTTTTTAGCCCGTATAGACTGCAGATATGGATTCTTACTCACTACTCATGAGCAATAATTCAATACATAATGTATTCAGACCACTTGTATAGGGGTCGTCAAGTCATATATAAATAAAGCTTGGACATTGTATACTGGCAAGTTCTATAACTTTCTAACATACTTGGTGTTTCATTTTATCACCACATCCAGGCAGTGAAATGAAATATTCATGTTTAGATCCGGACGCTGAAAACCAGTACAGACCTAAAACTTCTCACAGCTTTGGTTTTGCCATACCTCCCAACCATCCTGGATTTTGGGCGGTGTCCCGCTGTCCCGGGCGGCTGGTGATATGTCCTGGTGTCAACTGTGTCTGCGTCCTCAGAACGGACATACAGTTGAATTCTATGCTGAAGCAAGGAACCGTCAGCTCACTGCTGCAGCATTCACTATATAGAGCAGCCGTGAGCCGCTCGGCACAGACAGGCGCAGTGAAGTGACGTTATCGCGGCTGTCTGTGTCGAGCCACTCATAGTACAGAACAGAGAAGCAGAAGGATCTCCTCCACTCGTGGGAACGGGGAGAGGTGAGTATTTTTTTTGGTTTTTTTTTGTTAGGCAGTATGAGGCATTATACTGTATGGGGCAGCTACGGTGAATTATACTGTATGGGGCAGCTAAGGGGGCATTATACTGAATGGGCAGATAGCGGGGCACGCTGGGGATCTGCCCCAGGTGCAACTAAGAGGGTAGGTGGGGGGGGCGCTGGACTGTCCCGGCAAATTACTGTCCCAGGAACTGCCATATTCAATTGTATCTGCATCCTCAGGACGCAGTTAAAATCATATATTTTGGCAGAGAAGGAAATTATCAGCTCCCTGCTCTGCCATTCACTTCTCGTGGAGCAGAGTCCCCGGCCAGAGAGTTATCAGTGACTTCAGGGGTCCTCCTGGAGCTGAAGCCCCAGCCAGAGCGTGGCCAACACTAAAATGTTTCAGTTGGGAATAACCCTTTAAGGGAGTAGCGAGGGGCGTGACCAAACAAAGCAAAATTTGCCACACCCTTGGTTTCAATCTTCAATCCTCCGATGCACAATACTCTCATATCCTGAAAGTTTGCTTCAATGAATCACTGTAGATAACAATAGTTGGTCAGGAGTCCTGGCTGTTTAGCTAACTGGATACATTATACAGTAGAAGTAGCATGTGCAAACCTGTGCAGACCTAATACTTCTGTCTCCGGATGTTAACATTTCCATTTAGTGACAGCAAGCAGAGATCTTGAAAATGGTAATGATTCTAGTTAGATTTTTTTTTCATATACCCTATTATCTCAATGCTGAGTTAATAGAAGGCGTCCTCTGTTCAGGATCCTCCTCTCTCTACCAGAGTGGAATACAGTTATAGAAAGCATCTCTCGCTCTGGAGGACCTGTCCTGCACTACACAGACAATCTACTGATTCGAATGGGGACTATGTAATGCTTAATTTATCCTGTAGTGGTGCTGCAGTAAAATTGAACAATTACTGCCAGGATTCCCCACAGATTACAGCTGATCGGCAGGGGGACAATTTGTGATGAGCTTATTGTCAAGTGAACTTTCTAAGGGCCCTTTTTCACTAGGAAATTTTCTGCCCAGAAAATGCGTGCCGTTCGACAATACAGCATGTCAGCGCTTGCTTGCTCCATTTAAAAGGATTGGAATATATGGGGACAAGCAATTATGAATACGATAGTTTGTCCCTATACATTTGCATCCTGTTGGCTGCACATCCTATGTTTAAACAGGACGTTATGCTGCCGACAAGCGACCATTTTTCTGGCTGCATAAATGATACAATCAGCCGATGAACGAGCGTTTGATGGCTGATCGCTGCCCTGTTTCCACAGGGCAATGATCAGGAACGAGCGCTTGTACAAACTCTTGTTTCCTCGATCATTGGCCCGTGTAAAGGGGCTTAACAAGTAGAGATTGTCCAGAGCAGAGAATCAAAATTCAATCAGTATTAGCACACTTTCACACAAAAGTATTTTGATCAATACTTTGCATCAGTATTTGTAAGCAAAAACCAGGAGTGGAACCTACACAGACAGAAACTATAATGGAATAATTTGCCTCTCATTCATGTTATGGACCCACTCCTAGTTATGCCGTGCAAATTACTAATATAAAAATGTTTACCAAAATACTGCCATGTTAGGCTATGTTCACACGGAGTATTTTGCCGAGTTTTTTGCCGCGGGAACCGCGTCGCAAAACTCGGCAAAAACGGCCTGAAAACGCCTTCCATTGATTTCAATGGGAGGCGTTGGCGTCTTTTTCCCGTGAGCAGTAAAACTGCCTCGCGAAAAAAAAAGCGACATGCCCTATCTTCGGGCGTTTACGCCTCTGACCTCCCATTGACTTCAATGGGAGGCAGAGAAAGCGTATTTCACGGTGTTTTATGCCCGCGGCGCTCAATGGCCGCGGGCGAAAAACAGTGCGAAAATCGCCGCGAAAATCGGCGTGCAGGGAGAGGAAAATCTGCCTCAAAGTTCCAAACGGAATTTTGAGGCAGATATTCCTCCTACAAAATACTCCGTGTGAACATAGCCTTAAAGTATCCTTATAATCTGTATTTACTTTGCTCCATTGTCACTCCTGTCAAAGCTGCACCTCATCAACAACTAGGGGAAGCCCCAAAGTACAGGATGTCCCTGATATCTGAGCCAATGACCTGGGACAATTCCTGTTGTAGAGGAATCATGTGGAGAACATGCAAGATGCTATAAACCATGAACTGTGAGTCCCCCTAACTTCTCCATCTATTAAATACTACGTCTAAAGCCCCTCCATCTGCCTTCCCCGGGGAGGGTGTGCCCTGGATCAACAAACCTAATTCCCCTTATTGGCTTTACTGCAGGGCCTGGGTAGGGTTACACAGCATGTTTGGTGTTGTATATACTGGAAGATGCTAGGGTGCCCAATGAAAGCCCCCCTCACAATCTGGATCAGCTCTTGTTGGAGGCATGGTTCTGCACCTGGCCCAATGTGTTTCAAAGCAGTAGCTCGCACTGACACTATGTCAGGTACACCACTCAGTAGTGGCCTAAAACCATAGTATAGTGTCTTCTCTGCTATAAAACTGCTTGAAAACAATATTGCCCATAGGGAGATGAGAGTAAGAACAGTCAGTAAGCCCATGTGGCTAGTGAGTTAATAAACTGGAGATCATCGCATGGTGCTATGTAAAGTCTGGATGCTCTTTGGTCATGACTGTCTGTAGGGTATTTCCATGAAAGAACATAACACACCTCGACATGCAAGGTCTAGTAGGTAGCACAGTATCACTTGTAGGTGAGCTAAAGAATGAATCATGTGGAGGAAGTCTGAACACCAGACAGCAAGTCTATAAAACATGGTGACGTTCTAATTCTTTTTATTCTAGGAAAAGGCTTTGCTGCAAATAGCTCCTCAAGGAAAGATCGCCACAATCACTTTGGAGACAACTAAATAAGCAAATTATATTGTGTGCATTGTAACGGAAGTTTAATCAAGTCCATTAAACCTCTTCACATCATGTCATTAATGTGCGGGGTCATCGTTGCATAAACTGTTTATTGGTCTTGATCCATTTATCAGAATGATTCTGATAACGGGGGAAGGAAGTTATAGGAAAATACTTTCTTCTACCTTTGCAAAATATAGTCTGCTGTAAATGGCAGCCTATATTCTGCTGAGAGATTTACAGGGAACTTGATTTTCTCACCACTGCCATGCTATAGAATTAGATTACTCCAGGGAGTGTTTCCAATAACTATGCTTCAAAGCAGATCACAGTTATTGCTATAAAACTTTATATGCAGATATCCCGAGCGACAACCTAATGCCGTAACTTATTTTTCTAGCTTTTCACTTCCATGCTCTCATATATCTGGCACTGCATTGATTACAATGTGAAACAGCAGTAGGAGCCATTGACAGAGCAAAAAAGATGGGGTGGGGGGATAAATAAAAGAGCTATGCATTTCTAAGAAGCTTGGGTGACTATGTGACAAAGGGTTACATAGCTACTTCCTGGATTCAGAAACAAGACAAATAGGAGGTTAGGAAGATAATTGGTTAGAAAAACACATGCATATTATGTCACTACTACTCATAGTATTCCCAATGCAGCTTAAATGGTCCAAGAGTACAAGTGAATATAAAGAAAAATGTCTCTTTCTCCACTTATTAGGCTCTTCTTCCCCTCCCTCCTGCACTGCTCAGGAGCAGGATGTCCTCTTCCCCATGTGCTATGTATAGAAGACATGATAGCAATTAGGCTCCACCCACTGGCCCAGAGACAACTGAGAATTAGAAATACAGCCTGGGGAAAACTGCTACAAAAATGCAGAAAACAAGTCATATAAAGGCCAGAAATAGTGTTATTCCTCATGTACACACATATGACGGCTTAGGGTATGTTCACACGGCCAAATTTCAGACGTATACGAGGCGTATTTTGCCTCGTTTTACGTCTGGAAATACGTCTCAAATACGTAGTCAAACATCTGCCCATTACTTTCTATGGGTATAACGCTGTATTGTCCACACGACGTACGGCAATTACGACGCGTAAAATTACGCCTCGTAAAAAGAAGTGCAGGACACTTCTTTGGACGTTTTTGGAGCTGTTTTCTCATAGACTCCAATGAAAACAGCTCCAAAAACGGACGTAAAAAACGGCGCGAAAACGGCGTGAAAACGCCGCGAAAAATGCGAGTTGGTAAAAAAAACGTCTGAAAAGCAGGGTCTGTTTTCCCTTGAAAACAGCTCTGGATTTTCAGACGTTTTTGTTGACTACGTGTGAACATACCCTAATTCTGAAAAGTTACAGAAAATGTTAGCTACGCTTCGAAGTTCCACATATTGACGGTATAACAAATGTCCTTTTTTGTAAATAAACCTGTTTTTCAAATAGTGATCTCCTTTCCATCAGCAATATCTCTTTCCCCCGAGTCCGGTAACGCAATGTTTTGAAGACCACTATCCCCTTTCTCAGGTGTGAAGTTCTGAAATAACTGGGTCAATCATTTAAGTGCAGTACAACCACTTTCTATTGAGCAGAGAAATATAAACTGATGTCACACAATAAGGCTAGGGCTACACGGCAACTATGGCCGATACCAAGGTCGCACGGCCAAATATTGCGGTGTTATCGCAGTGTCGCGCTGGCAGCATCTCAGTAATGTAATTTAGTGTGGCCGCGTTGCAATCTGCAGGTTGACGTGACGGTGGCATTACAGTCGCAAGACATTAAAACTTGATGAGGGTAGACAGACTCCCAGCAGCAAGCCCACCCGGAAATTCAGTCCATAACAGATGTTTTTCTGCTCAAACTGATCGCGGCCAGTTTTATTTAGAGTTTTATTCAAATCGCAACAGGAACACAAATCATAAAACAAAAGTCCTATGTCAGTCCCTTGTAGCTGGACAGACAGCGACGTCTGCATGGGCTAAAACCCCGTTCACTTGCAGTGGCCAATATTTACACGACTTAGCCATTTATTACCAGCAATACAGTGTGGCGATTGGCCACTGCAAGTGAGTGGGGTTTCAGCTACATGTGGACGCTGCTATGTTGGACTGTACCATTACAGAACAAGCAGCGCCGCTGGCTGCCATGGTGAAGGCCTACTAAAATATAAAACTATGCGTTTCGGGGCCGGACCGGCCTCTTCATCAGGTAAAATACAAATACAGTACTAATAGAAATGACACTTGTTGCCCTATATAAAGGATGTCATTTCTATTAGCATGAATTTGTATTTTACCTGATGAAGAGGCCAGTCCGGCCCTGAAACGCGTCGTTTTATATTACAATAAACCTCTGAGATTAATCGATTCTTGACACATTGTCAATCTGTTCCTAAGCGGATTATTGTTTATCCTGTTGCGCCAGAAAAAAAGGGTGTCCACAATTTTACTTATTTTTACAGTCCCTGCAGCGGCGTCCGCATGCAGACTAAACCCTGTTTACATGCGATGGCTGCACAAATTTGCCAGTAATACCAAATGGCAAAATCGTGCTGCCATAAGTGAGCAGGGTTTCGTAAGCATTCGGACGCTACTAGTCGCATTATCTCTACACTGAAGGTCCATTTATATGCATCAATGTAAGTAGAATGGTATATTCCATACAACACTATGCTCTCACTCATGGGAAAGATGTGTCTATGGCAACCAATCAAGTTGCTGTTTTTTTTTCGAAAGGGCATTTGAGAAATGAGAGATGGAATCTGATTGGTTGGGTAACTACCCCACTTTTCCTTTGCACTAGTTCTGATATATTTCCCCTATAGTATATGAGATGAAGTTCCTCTTATTCAATACTGGATGTGGAGTATTAGGAGCATGACGTAAGATCGTCTAGGTTCATTAAACGGTTATAACTAAGGTCTATGATGTTCCCCATCCCCTTCAAGCAATCGATGGCAGGAAAATGTAGATAATATAGAAAACGCATAATGAATAGATCTCCACTAAGCATTAGAGAATAGAATATGCAAATAGTACAGCACTTATGTATGAAGAAGTAACACCAGCTTCAATCTAGAAAGCAGATCACAGTTAGAACTCCCATTACATATAGTAGCAATAATAAATAGCAGACAAAGAGGAAACTTTAACACCCATCAACAAAACCATTTTCAGCGTTCTATGAAATGACTTTCTTTCTGTGGGCCGGAACAATACTAATTGTTTTATATTATATATAGCAGCTCTGAAGATAAAAGGCCCGGCCGGAGGAGACAATGGTGACAGTCAGATCCTGCTGGTAACACAATTCCAAGGGGAATTCTACCAGGAAGGGCAATGCAGACGAAATCCTTATCATGAAACGCAGCGCCAAACAGGCACAATGTATACTAAAGGTCACCCCCTACTATTCATTGTGCCCTGAGATGGCTCTGATATGGTACGCCAGTGTTGTAAGTCTACTAAACACTTATAAACTGTCTCTAATCTATGTTGGCAGGAAACGCGCCAAAGTCCACACCTCTTAATACATTTGGGGCATCTTTAGATGATATGCCGTTTCTGGCGTAAGTGATGGTAAAGCTGTGGGTCTGTGGGAGGCACTGCCCCCTCATGCTAAACCCCACCCCCCTGTATTGCCCATTTTGGAAAGTGGCGATGAAAGTAAAACGTCGCAAATGTTAGCACAAATATGACGTGCTCCAATATTTGCAACTTTTTAACGCCAGAAAACTGGTGTAAAGCTTTTAATACATTCCCCCCAATATATTTTATAAAGCAACTTTAACTGGTGTCCAACATATTACCCGGAAACTCTCTCATACATATTGTTAAAAGCTCGTGTGCACCGGTAGGTTTATATTCTTATATTAAGGCCCCATGCACACGACCGTGCCCGCAATCACGGCCCGTGATTGCGGGCACGTCCGGCCGCCGACTGCCACCCGCATTTTCACAAAGTATGGGAGCACGGCCCGCAAAATGCAAAAGAACGGACATGTTCCATAATTTTCGGAACATTTCTACGGCATGGACACCCATCCGTAGCGCTACAGAAAGGTGTCCGCGTTCAATGAAAGTAAATGGGTCAATTTTTGCAGACCACAATTGCAGTCCGCAAAAACTGAGGTTTTTTACGGTCGTGTGCATGGGGCATTAGGGTGTGTTCACACGTGGCAGATTTTTTGCAGACATTTCTGTGACTGCTCTGAATGGGGTTGGTAAATATCCACCTGCTGCAGAAACAATCCAAATACAATGAATATACCATTATACATCAACGAGCTGCCTCTCATCATTTATTAGAAGCATAAACATTTATATGGCATTACTACTGTACATATGAAATACATCAGTACATATGGGGTGGACATTACTTATCATAATAACATACTATGTAATAAGAAACAGCCTTTCCCAGTTGATTAAATACAGCTTCAAGCATTGTATCAAGGGCTCGATCTGGTCTTCCCCTTTAGGGTAAGTTCACACGTAGCGTAAATACTGCGGATTTTCCGCAGCATAATACAGTAGCGGCAGAGTGGATGAAATTTGAACAAATCACATCCACCCCCTGCGTAAATGAAAAGCGGAAAAAAATGCTCAGAAATAGACCGGCGGTGCGTTTTTTTAATTCGCAGCATGTCAATTGTATTTGTGTAATCACTGAAGGGAAGTCAACAAAGACCGGCGGGGACCACCAGACGGCCGGCACTGTAGCGGCAGGGATTAAACAGGTGACTATTTTTTTATTTATTTTTTATTCTATCTACTTTCTTGCTCTTAGCACATTGTTCCAGACAACCCCTTTAAAAGTGGTACCTATAAGTGCAATGTAAGAACTGTGCACGGAGACCTTCATGAATTGGGTTTCAATGGTCGAGCAGCTGTACACAGGCCTAAGATAACCATGCACAATACCTAGCGTCAGCTGGAGAGGTGTAAAGCGCGTCGCCACTGGACTCTGAAGCAGTGGAAACGTGTTCTCTGCAGCGATAAAGCACGTTTCCCAACTTAGAAGTCTGATAGATGAACCATTGTTTGGCAGATGCTAGGAGAATGCTACCTACCTCAAGACATAACATTTGGTAAGGGAGGGATAATGGTCTGGGTCTGTTTTTCAGGGTTTGGGCCCTTATTTCCAGTCCAGAATTTTTGTGGTAACAGTTTGGGTTCGGCCCTTTTCTGTTCCAGCATGAACGTGTCCCTGTGAACAACGCAAAGTCCTTAAAGACATGGTGTGACGAGTTTGGTGTGGAAGAACTTAAGTGGTTGAACAGAGCCCTGACCTCAATCCCATTCAACACCTTTGGTAAGAACTGGAACGCCATGGTGAGCCAAACCTTGTCATCCAACATCAGTGTCCGACCTCACAAACGCGCTTTTTTGCTGAATAGGCACAAATTCCCACAGACACACTCCAAAATCTTATGGAAAGCCTTCCCAGTAGAGTGGAGGCTATTATAGCTGCAAAGTGGGTCCAATCCCATACTAACGCCATAGTTTTGGAATGGGACATACAACAAGCTCACATATGTGTTATCAAGTATCCAAATACTTTTGGCCAGATAGTGTGTGTGTGTGTGTGTGTGTGTGTGTGTGTGTGTGTGTGTGTGTGTGTGTGTATCCCTATGCAACTAAGTACAGAAAAATTATTGCATTCATCTGAATGTAATTCTGAAGAAAAATGTAATGCTGATCTCCTATTGCAGAACTCTAACCCACGACGTGATCTCCAAATATTAATCTAATATCAGCACCACTGCATGTATAATATATGTACATCTGCATATGTGTGTAATATAAAGGTCATATAATACACAGAATACAGCAGGGGCACCACCACCTGTGTAATATATATATATTATGAGATAGATATCTGCCTGTGACAGGACTTTCATCAAGTCTCCAGTGAACACAGACAATGTTGTATTACGGTTGTGCTCTATATAACCATTATATAATCTCATGTATGGACAATATCATGTAACTTCTTTGTAGTTTGGAAATGTAACATCAGTATATTGACATTCTGCGGTGAGGAAGTTTCTGTGGTCACCCCGGACTCGAGCCAACATGTCAATATATCACTAGTTAGAAAGTCTTCCATATCCCATTTTGTGTCCAAGGCATTGACATACAGCCGAAGTTTCATGTATAAGAATGGTCTCATAATACACAGCAGCACCACTACATGTATAGTATATGTACAGTAAAATATATATATAGTTCTCTTAATACACAAAACACAGCAGAGGATCACTACATGTGTATGTGTATGTATATATATATATATATATATATATATATATATATGTAATAGAAAGGTCTAATAATACACATGTGTTCTAATATACATACAGTAATATATATATATATATTATAAAGGTCTCATAATACACAACAGCACCACTGCGTGTATGGTATATATACATTTACATATGTATGTACTGTAATATAAAGGTCTCATAATACACAGTACACAGCAGGAGCACTATGTATAGTATATGTACAGTAACATATATATGTAATACAAAGGTCTTATAATACACATCAGGATGACTACTTGGATAATACATGTGCAGTAACATATGTGTAATATAAAGGTCTTATAATACACCACAACAGCAGCACCACTACATGTATCGTATATGTACAGCAACATATTTGTGTAATATAAAGGTCTCATACTACACAGAACACAGCAAGAGAACCACTATTTGTATAATGTATGTACAGTAACATGTGTAATACAAAGATCTCATAATAAACATCAGTAGCACTACATGTATAATATTTACATTTGTGTGTAATGTAAAGGTTTTATAATACAAAGAACGCAGCAGGAGCATCACTAGACGTGCAATACATGTACAGGAACATGTGTAATATGGAGGTCACATAATACAGACATGGCTCACTTACTGGATGCCTTTCTTCTTGCCAATGGTCCCCATGATGAAGATGTTGGTGTGCTGTGTGTGCTCTGCTGTCCCGGCACTCCGCCTGTATCCCATTCTGGAATGGGGCTGATCACAGGTCTCCACCCCAGCACACCTCCCAGCTGGCAGCGCTGCCAGCACCTGTGCCCTGTGTCATTGTAGCTGTAATATTATTATCACTACAGCTCGCCGCTCAGGAGAACCTTACACTTCTCGTCTTACTGCCACTTCTGACAAGTTAAAGCAGAACGAGTGCCTCCCTCACACACACCCCACTCACACTCCTCCCTCACACTCCTCCCTCACACCACACTAACTATACACACATACACACTCCTCCCTCCCTCACACACCACACTAACTATACACACATACACACTCCTCCCTCCCTCACACACCACACTAACTATACACACATACACACTCCTCCCTCCCTCACACACCACACTAACTATACACACATACACACTCCTCCCTCACACCACACTAACTATACACACATGCACACTCCTCCATCCCTCACACACCACACTAACTATACACACATACACACTCCTCCCTCACACACACCACACTCCTCCCTCACACCACACTAACTATACACACATACACACTCCTCCCTCACACACACCACACTCCTCCCTCACACCACACTAACTATACACACATACACACTCCTCCATCCCTCACACACCACACTAACTATACACACATACACACTCCTCCCTCACACTCCTCCCTCACACCACACTAACTATACACACATACACACTCCTCCCTCACACCACACTAACTATACACACACACTCCTCCCTCACACTCCTCCCTCACACCACACTAACTATACACACATACACACTCCTCCCTCACACCACACTAACTATACACGCATACACACTCCTCCCTCCCTCACACCACACTAACTATACACACATACACACTCCTCCCTCCCTCACACACCACACTAACTATACACGCATACACACTCCTCCCTCACACGACACTAACTATACACACATACACACTCCTCCCTCCCTCACACACCACACTAACTATACACACATACACACTCCTCCCTCACACCACACTAACTATACACACACTCCTCCCTCACACCACACTAACTATACACACACACACACACACACACACACACACACACACACACTCCTCCCTCCCTCACACACCACACTAACTATACACACATACACACTCCTCCCTCACACACACCACACTAACTATACACACACTCCTCCCTCACACCACACTAACTATACACACACACACACTCCTCCCTCACACACCACACTAACTATACACACATACACACTCCTCCCTCACACCACACTAACTATACACACACTCCTCCCTCCCTCACACACCACACTAACTATACACACATACACACTCCTCCCTCACACTCCTCCCTCACACCAGCCTAACTATACACACTCCTCCCTCACACACACACACACCACACTCACACTCCTCCCTCACACCACACTAACTATACACACACATACACACTCCTCCCTCACACACCACACTAACTATACACACATGCACACTCCTCCCTCCCTCACACACCACACTAACTATACACACATACACACTCCTCCCTCACACCACACTAACTATACACACATACACACTCCTCCCTCACACGACACTAACTATACACACATACACACTCCTCATTCCCTCACACACCACACTAACTATACACACATACACACTCCTCCCTCACACCACACTAACTATACACACATACACACACCTCCCTCACACACACCACACTCACACTCCTCCCTCACACCACACTAACTATACACACTCCTCCCTCACACACAACACTAACTATACACACATACACACTCCTCCCTCCCTCACACACCACACTAACTATACACACATACACACTCCTCCCTCACACCACACTAACTATACACACATACACACTCCTCCCTCACACACCACACTAACTATACACACATGAACACTCCTCCCTCTCTCACACACCACACTAACTATACACACATACACACTCCCCCCTCACACCACACTAACTATACACACACATACACACTCCTCCCTCACACACCACACTAACTATACACACATGCACACTCCTCCCTCCCTCACACACCACACTAACTATACACACATACACACTCCTCCCTCACACTCCTCCCTCACAACACACTAACTATACACACATACACACTCCTCCCTCACACACACCACACTCACACTCCTCCCTCACACCACACTAACTATACACACATGCACACTCCTCCCTCACACCACACTAACTATACACACATACACACTCCTCCCTCCCTCACACACCACACTAACTATACACACATACACACTCCTCCCTCACACTCCTCCCTCACACCACACTAAATATACACACATACACACTCCTCCCTCCCTCACACACCACACTAACTATATACACATATACACTCCTCCCTCACACAATCCACACTCCTCTCTCACACCACACTAACTATACACACATGCACACTCCTCCCTCACACTCCTCCCTCACACGACACTAACTATACACACATACACATTCCTCCCTCACACACACCACACTCAAACTCCTGCCTCACACCACACTAACTATACACACACACATACACACTCCTCCCTCACACCACACTAACTATACACACATACACACTCCTCCCTCCCTCACACACCACACTAACTATACACACATACACACTCCTCCCTCACACCACACTAACTATACACACACTCCTCCCTCCCTCACACACACCACACTAACTATACACACATACACACTCCTCCCTCACACTCCTCCCTCACACCAAACTAACTATACACACATACACACTCCTCCCTCACACCACACTAACTATACACACACACACATACTCCTCCCTCACACACCACACTAACTATACACACTCCTCCCTCACACTCCTCCCTCACACCACACTAACTATACGCACATACACACTCCTCCCTCCCTCACACACCACACTAACTATACGCACATACAAACTGCTCCCTCCCTCACACACCACACTAACTATGCACACATACACACTCCTCCCTCACACTCCTCCCTCACACCACACTAACTATACACACACCTCCCTCACACACACCACACTAACTATACACACATACACACTCCTCCCTCACACCACACTAACTATACACACATACACACTCCTCCCTCCCTCACACACACCACACTCACACTCCTCCCTCACACCACACTAACTATACACACATACACACTCCTCCCTCACACCACACTAACTATACACACATACACACTCCTCCATCCCTCACACACCACACTAACTATACACACATACACACTCCTCCCTCACACACACCACACTCCTCCCTCACACCACACTAACTATACACACATACACACTCCTCCCTCACACCACACTAACTATACACACATACACACTCCTCCATCCCTCACACACCACACTAACTATACACACATACACACTCCTCCCTCACACTCCTCCCTCACACCACACTAACTATACACACATACACACTCCTCCCTCACACCACACTAACTATACACACACACTCCTCCCTCACACTCCTCCCTCACACCACACTAACTATACACACATACACACTCCTCCCTCACACCACACTAACTATACACGCATACACACTCCTCCCTCCCTCACACCACACTAACTATACACACATACACACTCCTCCCTCCCTCACACACCACACTAACTATACACGCATACATACTCCTCCCTCACACGACACTAACTATACACACATACACACTCCTCCCTCCCTCACACACCACACTAACTATACACACATACACACTCCTCCCTCACACCACACTAACTATACACACACTCCTCCCTCACACCACACTAACTATACACACACACACACACTCCTCCCTCCCTCACACACCACACTATACACACATACACACTCCTCCCTCACACACACCACACTAACTATACACACATACACACTCCTCCCTCCCTCACACACACCACACTCCTCCCTCACACCACACTAACTATACACACACTCCTCCCTCACACCACACTAACTATACACACACACACACTCCTCCCTCCCTCACACACCACACTAACTATACACACATACACACTCCTCCCTCACACACACCACACTAACTATACACACAAACACACTCCTCCCTCCCTCACACACACCACACTCACACTCCTCCCTCACACCACACTAACTATACACACATACACACTCCTCCCTCACACCACACTAACTATACACACATACACACTCCTCCATCCCTCACACACCACACTAACTATACACACATACACACTCCTCCCTCACACACACCACACTCCTCCCACACACCACACTAACTATACACACATACACACTCCTCCCTCACACCACACTAACTATACACACATACACACTCCTCCATCCCTCACACACCACACTAACTATACACACATACACACTCCTCCCTCACACTCCTCCCTCACACCACACTAACTATACACACATACACACTCCTCCCTCACACCACACTAACTATACACACACACTCCTCCCTCACACTCCTCCCTCACACCACACTAACTATACACACATACACACTCCTCCCTCACACCACACTAACTATACACGCATACACACTCCTCCCTCCCTCACACCACACTAACTATACACACATACACACTCCTCCCTCCCTCACACACCACACTAACTATACACGCATACACACTCCTCCCTCACACGACACTAACTATACACACATACACACTCCTCCCTCCCTCACACACCACACTAACTATACACACATACACACTCCTCCCTCACACCACACTAACTATACACACACTCCCCCCTCACACCACACTAACTATACACACACACACACACACACACTCCTCCCTCCCTCACACACCACACTAACTATACACACATACACACTCCTCCCTCACACACACCACACTAACTATACACACACTCCTCCCTCACACCACACTAACTATACACACACACACACTCCTCCCTCACACACCACACTAACTATACACACATACACACTCCTCCCTCACACCACACTAACTATACACACACTCCTCCCTCCCTCACACACCACACTAACTATACACACATACACACTCCTCCCTCACACTCCTCCCTCACACCAGCCTAACTATACACACTCCTCCCTCACACACACACACCACACTCACACTCCTCCCTCACACCACACTAACTATACACACACATACACACTCCTCCCTCACACACCACACTAACTATACACACATACACACTCCTCCCTCACACCACACTAACTATACACACATACACACTCCTCCCTCACACGACACTAACTATACACACATACACACTCCTCATTCCCTCACACACCACACTAACTATACACACATACACACTCCTCCCTCACACCACACTAACTAAACACACATACACACACCTCCCTCACACACACCACACACACACTCCTCCCTCACACCACACTAACTATACACACTCCTCCCTCACACACAACACTAACTATACACACATACACACTCCTCCCTCCCTCACACACCACACTAACTATACACACATACACACTCCTCCCTCACACCACACTAACTATACACACATACACACTCCTCCATCACACACCACACTAACTATACACACATACACACTCCTCCCTCACACACACCACACTCAAACTCCTGCCTCACACCACACTAACTATACACACACACATACACACTCCTCCCTCACACCACACTAACTATACACACATACACACTCCCCCCTCCCTCACACACCACACTAACTATACACACATACACACTCCTCCCTCGCACCACACTAACTATACACACACTCCTCCCTCCCTCACACACACCACACTAACTATACACACATACACACTCCTCCCTCACACTCCTCCCTCACACCAAACTAACTATACACACATACACACTCCTCCCTCACACCACACTAACTATACACACACACATACACACTCCTCCCTCACACACCACACTAACTATACACACTCCTCCCTCACACTCCTCCCTCACACCACACTAACTATACGCACATACACACTCCTCCCTCCCTCACACACCACACTAACTATACGCACATACAAACTGCTCCCTCCCTCACACACCACACTAACTATGCACACATACACACTCCTCCCTCACACTCCTCCCTCACACCACACTAACTATACACACACCTCCCTCACACACACCACACTAGCTATACACACTCCTCCCTCACACCACACTAACTATACACACATACACACTCCTCCCTCCCTCACACACACCACACTCACACTCCTCCCTCACACCACACTAACTATACACACATACACACTCCTCCCTCACACCACACTAACTATACACACATACACACTCCTCCCTCACACCACACTAACTATACACACATACACACTACTCCATCACACACCACACTAACTATACACACATACACACTCCTCCCTCACACTCCTCCCTCACACCACACTAACTATACACACATACACACACCACACTAACTATACACACTCCTCCCTCCCTCACACACATCACACTCCTCCCTCACACCACACTAACTATACACACACATACACACTCCTCCCTCACACACCACACTAACTATACACACATGCACACTCCTCCCTCACACCACACTAACTATACACACATACATACTCCTCCCTCCCTCACACACCACACTAACTATACACACATACAAACTCCTCCCTCACACTCCTCCCTCACACCACACTAACTATACACACATACACACTCCTCCCTCACACACACCACACTCACACTCCTCCCTCAAACCACACTAACTATACACACATGCACACTCCTCCCTCACACTCCTCCCTCACACCACACTAACTATACACACACACACACACACACACACACTCCTCCCTCACACACCACACTAACTATACACACATACACACTCCTCCCTCACACACACCACACTAACTATACACACACACACACACACACACACACTCCTCCCTCCCTCACACACCACACTAACTATACACACATACACACTCCTCCCTCACACCACACTAACTATACACACATACACACTCCTCCCTCCCTCACACACCACACTAACTATACACACATACACACTCCTCCCTCACACCACACTAACTATACACACATACACACTCCTCCCTCCCTCACACACCACACTAACTATACACACATACAAACTCCTCCCTCACACTCCTCCCTCACACCACACTAACTATACACACATACACACTCCTCCCTACCTCACACACACCACACTCACACTCCTCGCTCAAACCACACTAACTATACACACATACACACTCCTGTGGGATAATTCCTAAAACTGCAGAACCTGGGCAATAAATATTGAGTTGTGTTTCTCTGGTAAAACGTTGTGTTACAAAACAAAATGGATTAAAAATAAATTTCCGCAAAAAAAAATTAAATTTGTAAATTTCACCTCTAATTTGCTATAATTCCTGTGAAATGTCTAAAGGGTTAAGAAACTTTCTAAATGCTGTTTTGAGTACTTTGAGGGGTGAAGTATTTAAAATGGGGTGACTTTTTGGGGGTTTCTAATATCTAAGGCCCTAAAAGCCACTTCACAACTGAACTGGTTCCTGAAAAAATAGCCTTTTGAAATTTTATTGAAAATTTTAGATATTGCCACTAAAGTTCTAAACCTTGTAACATCCTAGAAAAATAAAAGAATGTTCAAAAAACAATGCCAATCTAAAGTAGACATATGGGTGATGATAATTAGCAACAATTTTGTGTGGTTTAACTGCCTAACTGACAATCAGATACATTTAAATTTCGACAAATGCTAATTTTTGCAATTTTCACAAAAGTTTTGTGTTTTTCATAACTAAATACTGAATGTATCAAGCAAATTTTGCCAGTAATATAAAGTCCAATATGTCACGAGAAAACATTCTCAGAATCGCTTGGATAGCTAAAAACATTCCAAAGTTATTACCACATAAAGTGAAACATGTCAGATTTGAAAAATGAGGCTCCGTCAGGAAGGTCAAAAGTGGCCAAAGCGGGAAAAGGTTGAAATTGGTCCATGAAAAACTTGCTCACTTGATCTTATGCTGCACTCTGGGGTCAGAAGTCTCATTTCCATACAGGAAAGCTCCAATTGTGAAAAGCCAGGTGTCTAATAAAGCATCCTTTCAGTGTAGATGTCTACAGCTTAGAATAATATGAACACATCATCTGTACTGTAATCTCTAAAATGATGATAATTGCAATCCCAATAATTTGTACGCATAAATTATTTTTACAGACACTGGAAAAAAAGTCTCCCACTTTTACGGACTGTCCAGGATTTTTTGAATAGTTAACAATCCTATATGGAGTGCACAGGTTGCCCTTACTTCTGTGAGCCACATGGCAGAACAGCAGGCAATTTTGGAGTTATAGGACTGACTTTCTTTGATCTTTACCAGCAGAAAACCCGGTATCACTTTTCTTCAATTCAGTCAAATCGTTATGCAAAGATGCAGTTATAAGTTGCCAATTGCATCCAGCTACTCCTATCCTTACAAAGTAACTGATGTGAGCACCGAACATCAGATGTTTTCTCGTGACACATTGGACTTTATGTTAGTGGTAAAATTTGGTCGATACAATCAGTATTTAGTTGTGAAAAACACCAAAATGTAGCGATACATTTAAATGCATCTGCTTGTAAGACAGATAGTTATACCACATACAATAGTTGCTAATTAACATTTCCCATAATTTAGATTGGCATTGTTTTTTGAACATCCTTTTATTTTTCTAGGACATTACAAGGCTTATAACTTTAGCAAAATTTCTCACATTTTCAAGAAAATTTCAAAAGTCTATTTTTTCAGGGACCAGTTCCGTTCTGAAGTGGCTTTGAGGGGCCCATACTTTACAAACCCCCATAAATCACCACATTTTAAAAATTGCACCCCTTAAAGTATACAGCATTTAGAAAGTTTCTGAACCGTTTAGGTGTTTCACAGGAATAAAAGCAATGTAGAAGTGAAATTTACACATTTCTTTTTTTTTGTTGCAGAAATTCATTTAGAATCAATTTTTTTTTTTTGTAACACAGAAGGTTTTACCAGAGCAATAGAACTAAAATATATTACCCAGATTTTGCAGTTTTTAGATAATATCCCACATGTGGCCCTAGTGTGCTAATGGACTGAACCACCGGCCTTAGAAGAAAAGGAGCACCTAGTGGATTTTGGGGCCTCCTTTTTTTTTAGATTATATTTTAGGCACCATGTCAGGTTTGAAGAGGTCTTGTGGTACCAATACAAAGGAAACACTCCATTTTGGAGACTACACCCACAAAGAATTTATCTACGTGTCTAGTGAGCATTTTGACCCCACAGGTGTTTCATAGATTTTATTATAATTAGGCCTGATTTACACGAGCGTGTGCGTTTTGCGCGCGCAAAAAACGCTGCGTTTTGCGTGCGCAAAAGGCACTTGACAGCTCCGTGTGTCATCCGTGTATGATGCGCGGCTGCGTGATTTTCACGCAGCCGCCATCATAGAGATGAGGCTAGTCGACGTCAGTCACTGTCCATGGTGCTGAAAGAGTTAACTGATCGGCAGTAACTCTTTCAGTACACTCGACAGTGCATTCCGATCACCATATCGAGTAACCTGTTTAAAAAAAAAGAGGTTCGAACTTACCGAGAACTTCCCGGCCGTTTCCTTGGTGATGCGTCCTTGGTGACGCGTCCTTGGTGACGCGCCTCTCTTGACATCTGGCCCCACCTCCCTGGATGACGCGGCAGTCCATGTGACCGCTGCAGCCTGTGCTAGGCTTGTGATTGGCTGCAGCTGTCACTTGGACTGAATTGTCATCCCGGGAGGTCAGACTGGAGGAAGAAGCTTTCTCGGTAAGTCAGAACTTTTTTTTTATTTACACGTTCACGTATATTGTAATCGGAAGTCACTGTCCAGGGTGCTGAACCAGATTAACTCTTTCAGCACCCTGCACAGTGACTGTCTCCTGCCGGGTTCGGTCAAAACGAGTTCGGCCGAACCCGGTAAAGTTCGTTTCGCTCATGTCTAAGACACTCCGTTCGGATGTTTGTAAACAGAAAAGCACGTGGTGCTTTTCTGTTTACATTCAGTTTGACAGCTCTTGCGCGAATCACGCAGTTCGCACGGAAGTGCTTCCGTGCGGCATGCGTGGTTTTCACGCACCCATTGACTTCAATGGGTGCGTGATGCGCGAAAAACGCACGATTATAGAACATGTCGTGAGTTTTACGCAACGCACTCGCGCTGCGCAAAATTCACGCATCGTCTGCACTGCCCCATAGAGTAATATAGGTGCGTACGACACGCATGAAAAGCACGCGCGTCGCACGCGCGTATATTACGCTCATGTAAATGAGGCCTTAGGCTGTGAAAATGAAGGAGCGCCATTTGGCTTTTGGAACTCAAATTTTGCTGGAATGGTTTTTGGAGGCCAGAAACAGTGGAAACCCCCTACAAGTGACCCCTATTGGGAAACTACATCCCTCAAGGAAATTATAAGGGGGTATAGTGAGCATTTTGACCACACAGGTTTTTCTGCAGAAATTATTAGAAGTAGGCTATGAAAATAAAAATATAAATTGTTTCCAATAAATGTAGGTTTAACTATTTTTTTTTTCATTTCCACAAGAACTAAAGGAGAAAAAGGACCCAAGCATTTGTAAAAAAAATTTCCGGAGTGCGGAAATACCCCATATGCGGTCATAAACTGCTGTTTGGACACACGGCAGGGCTCAGAAGGGAAGGCGAGCCATTTGGCATTTGGAATGGTTTCTGGGCACCATGTCACTTTTGCTGAGCACTTGTAGTACTAGTAAACAGTGGAAATACCCCAAAAGTGACTCAATTTAATAAAACGACACTCTTTGAGGAATCATCTAAGGGTATAGTGAGAATTTTGACCCCAAAGGCTTTTTGCTGAACTAATTAGAATTGAGCTGTGAAAATGAAATTATTTTTTTTCCCAAAAAGATGTAGTTTTAGATCAGCATTTTTCATAAGGAATAAAGATGAAAAAGCACCCCAACATTTGTAAAGCAATGTCTCCTGATTACGGTAATACCCCATATGTGGTTTTAAACTGCTATTTGGACATATAGGAGGGTTCAGAAGAAAAGGAGTGGTATTTGAATTTTGGAGCGTAGGTTTTAGTGGAATGATTTTTGGACGCCATGTCGCATTTGCAAAACCCCTGATGTACCAAAAAAAAGTGACCCCATTTTAGAATCTACACCCCTAAAGGCATTTATCAAAGGGTGTAGTGTGCAATTAGACAACATAGGTGTTTTTCAGAAATTAATATGCAGTGGATGATGCAAAGTGAAAATTGCAATTTTTCCACTGATATACCATTTCAGTGCACAATATGTTGTGCCCAGCTTGTGCCACTGGAGAATCTCACCCCATAAATTGTTACGTGGGTTCTCCCGGGTATGACAATGCCATACATCTGGACAAACTGCTGTTTGGGCACACTGTAGGGCTTAGAAGGAAAGGAGCGCCATTTGGTGCATGGATTTTACTTGGTAGTAGTTTTGTTTGATTACTAGTGGTATTTCAGTTTATAATGTGGGGGCATATGTAATCTGTGCGGAGTACATCAGGGTATAATAAGAGGGTATAATAATGCGTAAATAATACAATTATCCATAGATGTGTGGTACGCTGTGAATAAATCCGTTATGCATAGGCCAGTGTCGCACTGATAAACGGTGTCCTTTCTTATCCTCCTTTTGTAATACTCTGCACCTTTTGGGTGTCATGGCGCGGGGTGTGGACCCACTGGGCCACACCGCGTAGCGAGATAGCAGCTGGCCAAACAGGTACAATACAATTTCTATAGTCCAGAAAGGGTACATGAGGCAATGTAGACAGTAGCGGTGGATTCAGGCTAAGATGAGGCTCCGACAGTAGACAGACACCCGACGGGGTGTGACACAATAGATGCAGCGGAAGACACAACACGACTCCAACTCTTGACGGCTCAGAGGCACGGGATACAGGGTACAGGCAGCAGGAACGGATAACACTGGGAACTGGAAAACACTTGGAAACCATTTGCAATGACAAACTTTAGGTAACACAACGCTCAGGCAATGATCAAGAGGGCAGAGCCCCTTTTATAGTCCATAAGCATTCTGAGCTAATTGCAGATATTGTGCAACTGTGTGCGCACTAGCCCTTTAAGGCCATGCACGCGCCCTACGGAAGACAGTGTCCGGACTGGGAAGTGAGTGCCGGCGTCTCTCAGGAGGGAGATGCCGCAGAGAACTCACACGTCCATGGCCACGGCCGCCAGAAGGTAAGTCAGGACGACGGTCTGCGGCCATAGACGTTACATTGGGGACTTTTCCTCCTTTGTAGTTTGGGAAATTTTTCTGGGAAAGTGTTGCACTGGTAAAATACGGGCACCCTCGCTTCCAGCAGATGCGCTATGTCCCTTTCATTCCTAGTTCCTAAATACTAGGGCCCTAAAACTGAAGGAATGTTCCCCTCCGGCCTGCACATCGGGATGTTTTTTCATCACCACATTACTAGTGCCATAACTTTTTTATTTTTGAGTTGATGGAGCGGTGTGAGGTCTTATTTTTTGCGAGACAAGCTGTAGATTTTACTGACACCATTTTGGGACATATACGACTTTTTGATCACTTATTGTTTCATTTTTTGGAAGAGGAAAGACCAAAAACAAGGAATTTTGGAATTGTTTTTTATTGTTGTTTTTTGTTCCGCATTCACGGTGTGCCATAAATTACATGTTAGTTTTATTCGGCGGGTCAAAACTATTGAGGCGATACCCAATTTATATAGTTTATTTCATTTATTGCAACTTTTTCACAATAAAATCACTTTGTTTTATTTTTGTTTTCTGTGTCGCCATATTCTAAGACCCATAACTTATTTATTTTTGTGTGGACAAAGCTGTGTCAGGGATTCTTTTTTGCGGTACAGGCTGTCGTTTTATTGTTACTATTTTGTGGTAAATGTGATATTTTTTTATCACTTTTTATTCCATTTTTTGGGAGGAGATAAGACCTAAAAACAGCGATTCTGGTGTTGTTTTTCATTATTTATTTTTTTACAGCGTTCACCGTGCAGGATAAATTACATAATAGTTTTATAGTTTGGGTAGTTACGGACACGGTAATACCAATTATGTATCTTTCTTTTATTTTTTGTGTTTTTTTCCAGTAATAAAAGACTTATGGGAAAAAAGGCACGTTTGGGTTTTTTAATGTGAAAATTTTATTTTTTTACAACATTTTTAATAACTTTTCTTAACTTTTTTTTTTTGTCCCACTTGGGGACTTAAAGGCCTGAAGCCCAGATCGCTATTCTAATACACTGCACTACATACGTAGTTATATACTGACAGCAAGCCTGAGGACCGCAGGCGGGTCCTCATAGGCCTGCGTACAAGGCAGACACGGAGGCCATTGTTAGGCCTACGTTTGGCATACCAACCATCGGCACCCCAGCGATTGCGCCTCTGGGGTGCCAGTGGCTGAAAACCCCTCAGAATTTGCAATCTCTATTGAGCGCAGCATCTGAGGGGTTAATCGGCCGGATCAGAGACTAGCTCCGGTTCTTGCCATTACAGCAGGCTGTAAGCTGTAACATACAGCTGACACCCGGTGGTAATGGTGTGGGCTCAGCTTCTGAGCCCGACCTATCACTGCGACGTAACCATACGCTTTGTGGGAAGCCCTTCCCGACAGCGCTATATATACACGTCAGATGTCGGGAAGGGTTTAATGTAACTGAACCCTTTCGTTTCTGGGTGACAGCAGAAAGAGTGGGTCACAGGGGACGGTGAAAACTTTTTTTCATTTCAACTACAAAAAAATGAATCAAAAACATATATGTTTTAACGTATGCAAATGTTATGCCTTACGTTTCCATACGTCACCTATTGACTATAATGTAAAAAAAAAGATACTTTGCGTATATTTTGTTTCTTTGGAGGACAGAATAGAAGGGCGGACTATGCTTTCTGTCCTCCAAAAAAACTGTATGTAAACGTAAATCGTGGTCAAACGTAGCGGACTACGTTTCACTCATCAATGTCTATGGATACACCGAGGAATATGTTTGAAAATCTTTTTTACATATTCAAATGTATATGCATCGACATAGAGCAGATACTGGATGTGAACAGGGACTAATGGGCATTGGTCCTATAACAAGTATCTGTGGATGGCACAACAGGAAGCATCTATGGCAGGCACTAGGGGGCATCATTGGCCAGTACTATATGGGACATATTTGGCTTGTAGGAGGCATCTGTGACTTGTGTTTTAGGGGGCATCTGTGGCAGACGGTCTGGAGTATCTGTGGCAGATAGGGAAGTGCCTGCCTGGTAGAGAGCAATGTGCCTAAGGCTTATTGCTACATACCTGAAGAACGTGTTTCCTAAGTTTTTGTTTTGTTTGTGATCTGTATTAAAAGGCATAATGCCACATGTCGGCATTGTATCAGCCAGTCAAAGTGTTGAACTCCATAGAAGTAAATGGAATGAAAATCACACTAATCAAATGTCATGAAATTTGCACCAAGCGTCATAGGTCAAGCAGTATCCTGAAATTTTGGACCATGCTGAATTGCAGAAGGGCAGAGATTTCAAGCATCTCACTGCCAGTTCGCCTTCACTGTAAAGTGGGGAATGGGTAGCAAATTATATCTATGCATTTCTGGCTCCATGCAACAGTTACCATTTGAGCCCTTACCCACTCTGGCTGCTACCCAGGAAAACCTGCACTGCCATTAAAAACTGAGCATCGGTTTTATACGTCCTAGTTTAGACATTGTAGTATGATTTTATTTCATCTTGTGTGCGGGGCTGTATGGCGGTCTGTATGGTGCTGTGTTTGGGGAGGGGGGTTGTGGCCTAGAGCCGTGTGGGCTTGGCTTGACAGCAGGGGTGCTGTTGGGCTTGTGGTTTATTTACCCTGCGTGTGCTGCGTTGCGGCGGCAGTGATCGCCATGTGGTCCTGCACTAAGGTTAAGTGTAGGGACCCACTTTAAAGAGGTCGCTATGAAGTGGCAAATGGGCTTATACAGTTCAATCAAAATGCTTGAACAAAATCTCATGTTCATTTTTGAAAAATTATACTTTATCACTGTAAAACCTGCATGTTGCAACGCGGCAACATTGACTTTAATTACGTGCAATGCACGTAGGGATACATGCAATACGTACATGTCTTATTTCTTTTTTTTGTGAATTAATATCTGGGTGGTGTTACTTTTTAAATTATATCATACAACTTTTTATCTGACAAGTTTCACACTCTGCCCAAATGTTGTACTTTCTAAGAGTTCCTTTATTCCATTCCAGTCACTTCCACGTTTGGCATCAGACTTTCACAGAGTTTTTTGCAGGCGGAAAAATCTGCCTCAAAATTTCTTCAGGAATTTTGAGGCAGATTTTGACCTGCCTGCACGCTGTTTGGCGCGGTTTTTGTGTCGTTTTTCGGCCACGGCCATTGAGCGCTGCGGGCAAAAAACACAGTGAAAACTGCTTTCTTTGCCTCCCATTGATGTCAATGGGAGGTCGGAGACGGAAGGTCAGAAGAAAGGGCATGTCCCGCTTGCAGGAAAAAAACCGCCTCCGCCTCCCATTGAAATCAATGGGAGGCGCTTTCAGACGTTTTTGGGCTCGGTTTTTGCGTCAAAAAAGTGCCAAAAAACTCTGTGTGAACGAATAAACTCACAGACTGTAAACATATCACTTGCTGAATTTCCCAATGTACAGTAAAAATCTTAACGGGGTATTTAAAGAATAGCATCCTCCAGTCTTCGCATAAGTCATTTAGAAATAGCAGAAGGTCGCTGCAGTGGGCGCCTGTGTTCTGAGACCTCCACTGTCATCTTGAACAATTGAGTCATGGTACTCCATGCAGGTAACTCCACATCAATGGGAGCTATAGAAACCTTCAAGTGCATGCATAAACATGCATGCATAAATAAATACATAAATGTTACGTGCTGGGCGGCGCGGGTCCCCTCATGCTGCGGCTCCCGCAGCAGCCGCTATGGCTGCTATAGTGGGCAGGGGCCCTAAGAGGATGGGGGCCCTGGGCATTTGCCCAGTCTCCCCCCACACTAACCTGCAGCAGGTCAGTGTGTGGAGAGGGGTGCAACGTCTATGGCCGCGTGCACGACCTTAAAGGGCCAGTGCGCGCATAATTGCAGGAAGTCTGCAATCAATCCAGAATGCTGCTGCCCTCTTGATCTTCGCCTGAGCGTTGTTGTGTACCTAAAGTTTGTCATTGCAAATGGTCTCCTAGTGTTTTCCAGTTCCCAGTGTTACCCGTTCCTGCTGCCTGTACCCTGTATCCTGTGCTACCGTGCCTCTGTGCCATCTAGAGTTGAAGTCGAGTTGTGTCTTCCGCTGCCTCTGCTGCGTCACACCCTGCCGGGTGTCTGTCTGCTGCCAGAGCCTTATCTTCAGCCTGAATCACCGCTACTGTCTACATTGCCTCAGGTACCCTTCCTGGACTATAGACTTTGTATTGTACCTGTTTGGCCAGCTGCTATTCCGCTACGAGGTACGGCCCAGTGGTTCCACACCCCGCACCGTGACAAGGGGGATAGCTTACAAGTGTTCAGAGATCAGAAAGCTGTTAGTATCAGCACAAAGGCCATCAAGATGCTTTCTCTATACTCTGACCTGCTGTAAAGCCCCCCTCCCGTTGCGATCTCTAACACTGAGAGGAGGGAGAGGGAGAGCAGTTAAATCAGCTGTCTGGAGCAATCGACTGACGGATTTGAGTTAGAATTTGCAGGAGACTAGCTGTCAACAGGAGTTACACAGACTCTACAGCAGCCAAATGGTATGACATTTTTTAATGAAGACTATTTAGAAAGCTGCTTAATTTCGCACTTAGGAAGTAAATAAAAACAAAAATGCATTTTAAATGCAGTTCACTGGTGTACACAGCCTTTAAGAATTTGCTTAGCAAAAGCCACATTAAAAAAATTAGCTAGTGGATATAAGTTATCCGTTATGCTACTTTGTGTTTATTTGGGTAAAGTTTTCCTTTAGCTGAAGTACCAGAACGGTCAGCCTTTGATTTTCAGCAAAAGCTGACCATAACATCACCTACGGAACTGATGCAAGTTCATGCTTTATGTTCAGAATAGCATACTTTTATCTTAGCCAATGATGTTATTAGACGTTGCAATTACTTTAATTTTTTTTGCGAGTTATTCATGAGTGAGTAATTTAATGCAAAATCATTATAAACTTAGCTGATATGGTAATATTCTGTAGATAGAGTTTCAACGTAAAGGAGGCCTACCAGGAGATTTAACCCCTTCCCGCTCCTTGACGTACTATTACGTCATGGCAGCTGTATCGTTCGCGCTCCATGACGTAATAGTACGTCACGGGAGTAACGGCCGTTTCGGCCGTCCTCCCGACACATACAGGAGCTGTGACGCTGCTGTCTTGTTCAGCAGCTGTCACAGCTCCTACAGCGGGGACCGATCGCTGTGTCCCCGCTGATAACCCCTTAAAAGCCGCGTTCTATAGAGATCGCGGCTTTTTAGGGCTTAAGCTGCCATCGCCGGCCTGCTACGCGATAGCGGCCGGCGATGGTGACTATGGCAACCGGACACCAAACAATGGCGTCCGGCTATGCCATAGACGTCAGGACCCACTATGCTTGCTGTCAGTGAGTAGCTGACAGTTCTAATACACTGCACTACGCATGTAGTGCAGTGTATTAGAATAGCGATCAGGGCCTCCTGCCCTCATGTCCCCTAGTGGGACAAAGTAATAAAGTTAAAAAAAAGTTAAAAAAAGATGTGTAAAAATAAGAAAATAAAAGATTTAAAAGTATTAAAAGTAAAAATCCCCCCTTTTCCCTTATCAGTCCTTTATTATTAATAAAAATATATAAACAAACAAATAAACTATACATAATTGGTATCGCCGCGTCCGTAACGGCCTGAACTACAAAATTATTTCATTATTTATCCCGCACGGTGAACGCCGTAAAATAAAATAATAATAAACCGAACCACAATCACAATTCTTTGGTCACTTCACCTCCCAAAAAATGGAATAAAAAGAGATCAAAAAGTCGCATGTACCGAAAAATGGTACTGATCGAAACTACAGTGCGTTACGCAAAAAATAAGTCCTCGCACGGCTTTATTGATTGAAAAATAAAAAAGTTCTGGCTCTTAGAATAAGGTAACACAAAAAGTGAATGATTGTTTACAAAACGTATTTTATTGTGCAAACGCAATAAGACATAAAAAAAAACTATAAACATCTGGTATCGCCGTAATCGTATCGCCCCGCAGAATAAAGTGAATGTGTCATTTATAGCACACGGTGAACGCTGTTAAAAAAAATAAAAATAAAAACAATCGTACAATTGCTGTTTTTTAGTCACCACGCCACCTAAAAATAGAATAAAAACCTGATCAAAAAGTCACATTCACCCCAAAAAAACTACAATGGATTCCTCAAGGTGTCTAGTTTCCAAATTGGGGTCACTTTTTGGTAGTTCCCAATGTTTTGGCACCACAAGACCTCTTCAAACCGGACATGGTGCCTAATAAAAAAGAGGCTTCAAAATCCACTAAGTGCTCCTTTGCTTCGGAGGCCGGCGCTTCAGTCCATTACCGCCCGAGGGCCACATGTGGGATATTTCTCAAAACTGCAGAATCTGGGCAATACGTATTAATTTGCGTTTCACTGATAAATCCTTTTGTGTTATAAAAAAAATGGTATAAAGAGGATTTTCTGACAAAAAAAAAAATTTAAATTTCACCTCTACTTTGCTCGAAATTTTTGTGAAACACCTAAAGGGTTCATAAACTTTCTAAATGCTGTTGTGAATACTTTGAGGGGTCTAGTTTCTAAAATGAGGTATTTGATAGGGTTTCTAATATATGGGCCCCTCAAAGCAACTTCAGAACTGAACTGGAACCTAAAAAAATAAATAAATGAGGCAATACTTCGCTTCTTACATTATACTGATAATGAGCCGTGCCCACCCTGAGATGACCCCAGTTTTGACCGTTTGTATAAACGGAGACCCCTATTAGACTGTTCCAGTGCCCGGTTTTCCCAAGCATACACCCCCGAGAAGTGTATTTCTATTGATGAGTCCCTGGTACATTTTAAAGGGAGGGTTCAATTCCGCCAGTACCTGCCGGGTAAGAGGGCAAGGTATGGCGTGAAGATGTATAAGCTGTGAGAGTGCATCAGGGTATACCTACAGGTTTAGGATATATGAAGGAAAGGCCACCCCCAAATCAGACTGCATCCTGGACTACAATAGGTACATGGGAGGGGTGGACTTGTCAAATCAAGTCCTGAAGCCCTACAGCGCCATGCGGTGTGGTATAAGAAGCTGGCCGGGCACATCATACAGATGGCATTGTACAATGCGTACATGCTACGTCGATGTGCAGGCCAGACGGGAACTTTCCTGGAATTTCAAGAGGTGATTATCAAGAACCTAATCTTTAGGGACCAAGAAGGGGGGCACCCAGTACTTCTGGAAGCGAGCCCACACGCATCGTACCAGGGCAACACTTTCCAGGAGAAGTTCCCCAAACTGGCAAGAAGGGAAAAAGTCAAAAGAGGTGCAAAGTCTGCTATAAGAGGGCGATAATGGATGACACAATATATCAATGTGACACGTGTCCCGAATAACCAGAGCTCTGTATGAAAGTGTTTTAAAATTTATCATACATGCCTTGGTTTATAATTTATCCCAATTTTACTTACCCTGATGCACTCCACACAGCTTATCCCCCCTCGTCTTTCCCCTCTGGGTCTTCTGTGTGTCCAGGCAGCTGATAACAGCCACATGTTGGGTATTGCCATACCCGGGAGAACCCACATTACAGTTTATGGGGTGTAGGTCTCCGGTCAAAATGCTCACTACACCTCTAGATGAATGCCTTAAGGGTGTAGTTTTTAAAACGGGGTCACTTCTTGCGGGTTTCAACTGTACTGGTACCTCAGGGGCTTCTGCATACATGACTTCGCACTAGAAAATCCCCAGTAGGCCAAATGGTGGTCCTTTCCTTCTGAGCCCTCCCATGGGCCCAAACGGCAGTTTATCACAACAAATGGGGTATTGTGGCACTCAGAACAAATTGCGCAACAGAATGGGGTATTTTGTTTCTTGTGAAAATAAGAAATTTTCAGCCAAAACTACATATTATTTGAAAAAAATAATTTTGTTTTCATTCCCAGCCCAATTCAAATAAGTTCTGTGAAAAAACTATAGGGTCAAAATGGTCACAACACCCATAAATGAATTCCTTGAGGGGTGTAGTTTCCAAAATGGGGTCATTTGTGGTGGGTTTCTATTGCTTTGATACCTCTGGGGCTCTGCAAATGCGACATGGCACCCGAAAACCAATCCAGCAAAATCTGTACTCCAAAGAACACACAGCGCTCCTTTCCTTCTGAGCCCTCCCATGGGCCCAAACGGCAGTTTATCACCACAAATGGGGTATTGCCGCACTCAGGACAAATTGGGCAACAAAATGGAGTATTTTATTTCTTGTGAAAATAAGAATTTTTGAGCTAAAATGACATATTATTGGAAAAAATATATATTTTTTTAATTCCCAGCCCAATTCAAATAAGTTCTGTGAAGAAACTATGGAGTCTAAATGGTCACATTACCCATAAATGAATTCCTTGAGGGGTGTAGTTTCCAAAATGGGGTCACTTCTGGTGGGTTTCCATTGCTTTGATACCTCTGGGGCTCTGCAAATGCGACATGGCACCCGAAAACCAAACCAGCAAAATCTGTACTCCAAAGAACACACAGCGCTCCTTCCCTTCTGAGGCCTCCCATGGGCCCAAACGGCAGTTTATTGCCACAAATGGGGTATTGATGCACTCAGGAGAAATTGGGCAACAAAATTGAGTATTTTGTTCCCTGTGAAAATAAGAAATTTTGGTAAAAAATTACATCTTATTGGAAAAAATGTCATTTTTTTAATGTCACAGCCCAATTGAAATAGGTGCTGTGAAAAAACAGTGTGGTCAAAATGCTAACAACAACCATAAATGAATTCCTTGAGGGGTGTAGTTTCCAAAATGGGGTCACTTTTGGTGGGTTTCCATTGCTTTGATACCTCTGAGGCTCTGCAAATGCGACATGGCACCCGAAAACCAATCCAACAAAATCTGGACTCCAACAAACATATAGCGCTCCTTTCCTTCTGAGCCCTCCCATGGGCCCAAACGGCAGTTTATCACCACAAATGGGGTATTGCCACACTAAGGACAAATTGGGCAACAAAATGGGGTATTTTGTTCCTTGTGAAAATAAGAAATTTTGATCACAAATGACATTTTATTTGAAAAAATGAAATTTTTTTCATTTCAGAGCCCAATTCAAATACGTGCTGTGAAAAAACTGTGCGGTCAAAATGGTAACAACAACCCTAAATGAATTCCTTGAGGGGTGTAGTTTCCAAAATGGGGTCACTATTGGGGGATTCCTACTGTTTTGACACCTCAACACCTCTTCAAACCTGGCATGCTGCCTAAAATATATTCTAATAAAAAAGAGGACTCAAAATGCACTAGGTGTTTCTTTGCTTCTAGGGCTTGTGTTTTAGTCCACGAGCGCAGTAGGGCCACATGTGGGACATTTCTCAAAACTGCAGAATCTGGACAATACATATTTAGTAGTGTTTCTCTGGTAAAACCTTCTGTGTTACAGAAAAAAAAATGAATAAAATTGAAATTCAGCAAGAAAAATGAAATTTGCAAATTTCACCTCCACTTTGCTTTAATTCCTGTGAAATGCCTGAAGGGTTAAAAAACTTTCTAACTGCTGTTTTGAATACTTTGAGGGGTCTAGTTTTTAAAATGGGGTGTTTTATCAGGGTTTCTAATACATAGGCCCCACAAAGCCACTTCAGAACTCAAGAGGTACCTTAAAAAAAAGGCTTTTGAAATTTTCTTAAAAATATGAGAAATTGCGGTTTATGTTCTAAGCCTTGTAACGTCCAAGAAAAATAAAAGAATGTTCAAAAAATGATGCCAATCTAAAGTAGACATATGGGAAATGTGAACTAGTAACTATTTTGGGTGGTATAACCGTCTGTTTTACAAGCAGATGCATTTAAATTCTGAAAAATGCAATTTTTTCAAAATTTTCTCTACATTTTGCAATTTTTCACCAATAAACACTGAATATATCGACCAAATTTTACCACGAACATGAAACCCAATGTGTCACGAGAAAACAATCTCAGAATCGCTTGGGTAGGTTTAAGCATTCCGACGTTATTACCACATAAATTGAAATATGTCAGATTTGAAAAATGGGCTCTGAGCCTTAAGGCCAAAACTAGGCTGCGTCCTTAAGGGGTTAAAAAATCACCCTTTAAAAAACACTACAATGTGGATTTTTATTTTTTATATCTTCTCTAGTGAGATAATCACTTGAAGATCCAGCTCCAAACCCTGAGGTCTCACGTACACTACCGTATTGGTTTTGTGGTCTGCAAAACCACGGTTCAGTTTCGGTCCATCGGACCACAAAAAACCCTTGTTGTGCATCCGTGTGTCATCAGGACTCATGGATCCACAACAGTTCACTAGTATTGGTGAATCCGCAAATCCAGACTGTAAATTGACATGTCCTGAGTTTTTGTGTTCCAGATTTGAGGCCCCTACACCGATCCGTGTAAACCACGGTTGTATAGATGGGGTCATAGAAAAGAATGGGTCCGCAATTTATCCGCAAAAATGCGGATTAATTTGCTGCCCCAAAAGCAGGTCGTGTGCATGAGGCCTTATGCTGCATTCATTACTGAGAGATTAGGATGATAACTTGGCACCTTCTGATTTCTATCAAGTAAAGAGTTGTCATGGAGATCTAGAATGGATTCAAATCACCAAATACAACAAAATATCTAGCGGCTTGAATAAGGGCAGTTATTTGTGTACAGAGATGAATTTAGTGATTGGATTAAAAAGTTCTGCATAACAACATTGTGCCGGAAAGAAATCAGAAGGGGACATGTCATCTCATCAGAATTTTACAGTAGTGCAAGTAACTTCAAGGGGTCATCTTAGCATAAACATACTTTACAACTTTCAAGTTTTCTAAAGAGGGACAACTGAATTGCACACCGCAGATTTTTTTTCCATCTTAATCCCACCCAATCCTCGCCCATACACACTCAGTCCTAAAGTCGCAGATACAGTTTAAACTGGGACATGCCGCTGAGGACAGTGGGACATCGCCCAGAATCCAGGACTGTCCCGTAGGACGATGGTTGGGAGATATAGTATAGAAAATTTTACAACTGGTCTTGACATTTTGTAATGTACATTTATACAGCAGCTTGTAAATGTGCAATGTCAACGATCAATTCTGGCCCAATTCTAAGCTCCTGCACACTGCCAGCCTATGTATACTACAGATTCTGATAAAAAAATTAACAAATAACTGAATAGTCCTATAGAAATACATTATAATATAACATTAACTGCAAATCAAGAAATTAGCGTACAGTAAAGGACCGATAGGCCTTTTTTAATGTTTTCCCTGACAAGACTTAGGGACTGTTGGGCAAATCTATAATTTGGAAAGAGGGATAAACAAAACCAAAATCTGTAATTTAACATCAAGGTGGCCAGCCTTTTTAGGTCTTAATGACCAAGCATTTTTTTTATTTTCGTTTTTTCCATCGTTGCATTCAAAGAACTATAACTTTTTTATTTTTCTGTCGACATAGTTGTATATCAGGACTTGTTTTTTTTGTGGGGTGAGTTGTGATTTTTAATGGCGCTAGTTTAGGATACATATAATTTTTTTATGAACTTTTATAAACTTTTTTAAAAGGCATATTGGTAGTTACTAGCGGGTTAAAACAAACACAATTGACATAACATATTAATATTTCGTTGTAAATACTTTCCCATGACATATATTGAGAAATATTGTTTGTTGGTCTTCTATTCGTTGACTTTTTGTAGTGCGATAGTCACAGTCCATAGGAATACATTGAGTTACGTAATTGCGAAAAATGGTTAATAAAAAAAAAAAACATCTCTCCTATATGCAAATCTGCAGTGTGTGCAGCACAATCTCACATACATTTCACAGCAGCTGTACAGGTGGGAAAAGATTGGAGATTCATATCAGCAAGAAGAATGACGTTTCCAGAACAGCATAGACAAAAATAACATTCACAACTGCTGTGAACTAAATTCTTGAAAACCTGATTTACCAGGAACTCATAAAGCCCACATTACAAATCCAAGACCACAATAACATATATAAGCATATATCCTGTACAAACGTCAACCATAACTGGGGCCCTCATAAAACATTTACAAAATAAAAGCAAATATCCAACTATCAGTTTTTCCAAAAATGTCACATAAAGGTATGTTTCATGAAGACGTCCCTTTCTCTAAAAAAAACAGGAGCCCAGACATGTGTGAAACATGGTTGCAGCAAGCATGCCAGCAGCTCTGTTCTTGCTAAAACATGGAGGGTCCAATTTGGGACTTCCCCCTTCTATGCTGTCCAGTGGCGTAGCTATAGGGGTCGCAGCGGTTAGGATTTGCGACCGGGCCCCCAAGCCTGGGGGCCTGCAGGGCCCCCGTTGCCACGCAGCATGCAAATACAAATTTTGTATGTGCCGTGATGCCGGCACTTCCTGATTACGGGCATGGTTTGTTTAGACGTCACAGTAACATGGTACACTCAGTGTACTATGTGACCGTAACGTCACGTGAGGGGGCGTTCCAGCCACTATGGAAGAGCCGATGCGGAAGAGCATGGAAGACTGCAGGTGAGCTGCAGAGGGGGCCCGTAATGTATGTGTGTTGTATTGTACTGTCTGTTGTATTGTACTGTCTGTGTTTGCGGTGGAGAGAGGAGAGGGGGGCTTTAAATTACAGGCCCCCCTCTCTTCTCTCCACCGCAAACACAAACTTCACAATACATTACAAACTGTGGGTTGCACACTCCCTCGGGGGTCGTGTGAAGACCTCCGGAGGGTCGCGAACCACTCACCGAGGTCCTGCTTCCAATTGTATTTGCGTCCTCAGGACGCAGATCCAGTTGAATTTAATCCTGGAGCAAGGAGCTGACGGCTCCTTCCTCTAGCATTCACTGCCGTGGCGCCTGTCTGCGTCGAGTCACTCATAACACAGGGCAAAGGAGGAGAAGGATCTCATCCTCCACCAGTCGTGGGAACGGGGATAGGTAAGTAACGTTATTATTTTTCTATTATGCACATATGGAGGAATTATACTGTATGGGGGCTGATATGGTGGCAGCTATGAGGGGCATCATACTGTATGGGGCTGCTATGAGGGACATTATACCGTATCGGGTCTGCTTTGGGGGCATTATACTGTCTGGGGGGCTGATATGGTAGCAGCTATGGGGGCATTACACTGTAAGGAGACAGCTATGGGGGCTTTATACTGTGTGAGGGCAACTAAAGGGGACATTATACTGTATGGCGCTGCTATGGGGGCATTATACTGTATGTGGGCATTATACTGTGTGGGGCAGCTAAGGAGGGCATTATACTCTGTGGGGGCAGCTATGAGGGGCATTATACTGTATGGGGCTGCTATGGGGGCATTATACTGTGTGGGGCTGCTATGGAGGCATTATACTGTATGGGGCAGCTATGGAGGCATTATACTGTATAGGACTGCTATGGGGGCATTATACTTTATGGGGGCATTATACTGTATGGGGCAGCTATGGAGGCATTATACTGTATGGGGCTGCTATGGAGGCATTATACTGTATGGGGCAGCTATGGGGGCATTATACTGTATGGGGCTGCTATGGGGGAATTATACTTTATGGGGGGCATTATACAAATTTCCATCAGTTGGGACAAACATAAACCCTCTTGAAATCGTATCAAGAGCAGGAAATAAGTACATACACGTACACACTCATAGGTAACTATGCTGAGCTAAGACAGTGTATTTGACAATGCGGGGATGTTTGCTAGATACAAATTTTTCGATGAAGAGATGTGAACTAGTATTAGGAGGAAGAAAGAACAGGAAGTTAGTTACTTACTTTTAACGTTGACTCTGGTGTTAAAAAAAAACCTGTAATCTTAGCTCTTTTGTGAACTTTGGTAGAAATCAACCATACCAGTTTATTTAATGTATATATTTTTAACATATCAACTTTGACATATAATGGAAAGCTACATACAGTGACGTAGCTATAGGGGTCGCAGCGGTCGCAGTTGCGACCGGGCCCCTAAGCCTGGGTGGGCCCACGGGCCCCCGTTGCCATACAGCATGTTTTCTAACTAAATCTTCTGTGCCGTGAAGTCGGCACTTCCTGGTTACGGTCAAATGGTACACTTAGTGTACCATGTGACCGTGTTGTCACGTGACACGGCTTCCAGACAGAGCAGAAGAGTCGGTGCGGAGGACTCCAGGTAAGCTGCAGTGTAATGTAATGTACTGTGTTGTAACGTTATGTATTGTAATGTAATGTGTTGTGATGCCTTGTAATGTATTGTGTTGTTTGCGGTGGAGAGGGGGGGCGTTAAATCACAGCCCCCCCTCCTCCACCGCAAACAACACAATACAGTATAGTACACATGAGTGTATGAGAGCGGGGCTGCGGCTGTGTAATACAGTCACTTCCCCGCTCCTGAGTCCTGACATGTGCGCGCCGTCAGGATGATGTGATGCGGCCGGCGCTGCACTAATGATCTGCGGCACTGAAGACAGAACATGGTGGGCGCGCTACAAAACACCCCCATGTTCTGTCCTCAATGCCTGAACCGCCGCTCATTAGTGCAGCGCCAGCCGCATCTCCTCATGCTGACCGCATGCGCACTTATATCAGGAGCGGGGCAATGACTATTACACAGCCGCAGCCCTGCTCTATAACGGCGGAGAAAAGAGAAACCGCTCATCTCCGCCGCTATTCTCCTGAATGTTGCGATCAAAGCGGACTGCAATGTTCAAGAGGAAAGTGAGAAGGGGGGATGCCCCTGGATCGCGTCACAGGGAATTCCTGTGACGCGATTAAGGGACATACCATATATGGGCAGACAGCCCAGGGTCTATTGAAGGATCCCAGGGCTGTCTTACCATATTTCCTGTTGTTAGGGCATACTGAGGTATGTCCTAACAACTGCCTGTGTACTATCAGTACACAGGCTAATGTACTGGCATATAGCTATATGGCAGTACATTGAAGTTTAAAAACAAAGTAATGTTAAATAAAAAAAATACACATACACCTTTTTTATAATAAACATTAAAATAAGTCTCAATACATAAAACATACACATAATCGGTATTGGCGCGCCCGTAATAACCTGTACAACTATTTTTTTGCATCATTTATGATGTGTACTCTGTAAAAAATAAAAATAAAAATTGCTTTCTATCACTTAGGCCCCATTCACAAAGTATGGGAGAACGGCCCGCAAAATGCAAAAGGACGGACATGTTCCATAATTTTCGGAACATTTCTACAGCACGGACACCCATCCGTAGCGCTACGGAAATGTGTCCGCGCTCAATGAAAGAGAATGGAGGTTACATACGGTTGTGTGCATGGGGCCTAATTGTGAGGCACAAGGTGCGATGATGAATTTTTATTCCATGTGCCTCACATTAATAGCAATTAACCCCATCATGTACCTTACATATTAACCCATTATGACTGAGAAACATGATGGGGTTAATTACTATTAATGTGAGGCACATTCAAAATTCATCATCACACCTTGTGCCTCACATCAGAAAATGGAAGAACTTTATTTTTTATTTTTATTACTGTTGGCAAAGTAAACGAAGTATCGGTATCGAAGTCCAAATTTTGGTATCGTGACATCCCTACACTGTGGGTCGTGTCCCCCTGGGGGTTCGTGAGTCACTCACCGAGGTCCCGGTTCCAATCAATGCTGGAGCAAGGAGCTGACATCTCCTTGATCCAGCATTCCCTGTGCCGTGAGCGGCTCGACGCAGGCAGGCGGGATGTAGCGACATCATCGCGCCTGCCTGCGCTGAGTCACTCATAGTACACACCGGAGGAGGCGAAGGATCCTCCACCCGACGTGGGAACGGGGATAGGTAAGTATTATGCACATATGGGGGCATTATACTGTATGGGGGGGCTGATATTGTGGGGGGGGGGCATTATACTGTATGGGGGTCTGATATGGGGAGCATTATACGGTAAGGGGCTATTATGGGGGGGCAATATACGTTATGGGGCATTATACTGTGTTGGGGCAGCTATGGGAGCATTAACTGTGTGGGGGCATTATACTATGGGGGCTGTTGGGCAAGGCGTCTGGGCATAGGAGCGCGCAGGAGTCTGATGATGATGGTGGTGCTGGGGAGGGGTAGGGGGGCCCAAGCTGAATTCTTGTACCCGGGCCCATGAGCCTTTAGCTACGCCCCTGGCTACATACCACCATGAACAAGTCATGGAACATCCTTTTTGCAACAACATTTTAAGGATTCCACCTGTAGCGTCCATAGCCACGGGCCGTCGGGTTTACTCACCTCCCGACATCCGCAGCCATGGATCCGTGAGCGCTGATCCCCATCTCCTTCCTAGGAGACGCTAGCGCTCACTTCTGCTCCGGTCTGCTGTGTTCCCCAGTAGGGTGCACGCACACGCTCGTGCCCGGCCTTCAAGCGCGCGCACAGAGGAAATCGTCATCATCATCAACTGCCATGATTTCATGGTCTATAAGAAGGCCCCAGGCCCTCTGATCCTTGCCTGAGCGTTGTTAGTTTTCCCAGTCTGTCTTGCAAATGGTCCCTTAGTGTTTCCCGTTCCAGTTGTTACCCGTGCCATGTTACTCGTTCCTGTATCCCGTGCTGTTCTTGTCCCTGTGCCTATTAGTGTCGGTGTCGTGTCACGTCCTGTGTCATCTGCCACGTCCAGAGGAATTCGCCACGACTGGTGCAACCTGCTGCATCTGTGTCATCCGCCACGTCCTATGTCTTCTGCCACGTCCAGAGGAATTCGCCATGTCTGGCGCAACCTGCGGCACCTGTGACATCCGCCACGTTTGGCGATACATGCTGAACCCATCTCCATCAGTGCCAGAGCTGCGGCTACTCTCTGGACTATCCAGGTACCCTAGTGCGGGACTTTGTGTATTCTGGGGTTCCTGTTGTTTGGCCAGCTGCCTCCCAGCTACGGCGGTGCGGCCTAGTGGGTCCACTAACCCGCAACGTGACAGTACGCTCAGGCCATGGACCCTGATGGTCAACCTGAGACCTTGACGACACAAGCCATGCTGGCCAAGATGGAGGATCTCCAGTCACGACAAGACCAACTCCTCCTGTCCTTGAATGCCATAGCCCATCGGCTGCTTGTTCCCACCACAGTCGTCACCGCACCCATTCCTGCTGTTCCTCCTGCTACACTTCCTGTCTGTACCGGTACCGATCCCCTGTGCTTCCTGCCGCTACCTCCATGCTATGACGGAGACCCGAGGTCCTGCAGGGGATTTTTGAATCAGTGCCTGATCCACTTCAGACTACATGCCAGGTCCTTCTCTTCGGATGACGTCAGGATCGCCTTCATCATCTCTCTCCTTACTGGCAAAGCCCTGGCATGGGCTAATCCTCTGTGGGAACATCAGGGACCAGAGACTTGTGACTTGCAGTGCTTCTTACAGACCTTCCGCTCGATCTTTGAGGAACCTGGGAGAGTTTCTTTGGCTGCTGCATCCTTGCTGACCCTACACCAGGGAGACCTCTCTGTGGGCGAGTATGTCATTCAGTTCCGTATCCTGGCTGCTGAATTGACCTGGAACAACACAGACGCACTTCTGGACTTTGTTTGTATTGCGGCCTCGGAGGCCATATTGTGCGTCTGTGTCCCCAGACGCCAGAGAGACCCATTGCCTAGGATTGGTTGGAGAGACAACCCTAGGTGGAACGGTACCTAATAGAGCATTCTGTTCCAAGCTGACTATTCCTGTGACCCTAGTATCCGGAGAGAGGACACATCAATTTTCTGCCTATCTTGACTCTGGTTCTGCGGCAGACTTCATTCAAAAGGAGCTAGTCGATCATCTTCAGTTGCCCACAGTTCCCCTAGAGAAATCTTTGGCTGTTGCCTCAGTTAATGGACTGCCCCTGCCTGATCCCTTCGTTTCTAAAACCAAGCCGTTGAAGCTCCAGTTTGGAGTCCTTCATTTTGAACTGATTTCTTTCCTTGTTTTTCCCAAGGCCATCAATCCTGTTCTGCTGGACCTGCCTTGGCTTCGACTACATGCCCCAGTCCTGGACTGGAATTCTGGAGCGGTTCTCCAATGGGGCTCCAAGTGCCTTGGTCGTTGTCTGTTGCAGATCCATCCTGTCAAGCCTCCTCTGCCTCAGTCATTGGTGGGACTGCCCCCCCAGTTTGCAGATGTTTTCAGCAAAAGGGAGGCTGAGACGCTGCCTCCACATCGGATTTATGACTGCCCCATTGAACTGGTTCCTAATGCCTCTCTCCCCCATGGACGAGTATATCCTCTCTCCTTGCCAGAGTCTCTATCCATGTCGGCCTATATCAAGGAGAATCTGGAGAGGGGTTTCATACAAAAGTCTTCCTCCCCGGCCAGGGCTGGATTTTTATTTGTTAAAAAGAAGGATGGATCCCTTCGACCCTGCATTGACTACCGTGGTCTCAACCAGATCACGGTCAAGAACAAATACCCGTTGCCACTTATATCCGAGCTGTTTGATCGCATACGAGGAGCCCAAGTTTTTTCTAAAGTAGACCTGCGGGGGGCTTATAATCTAGTCCGGATTCGCCGGGATGATGAATGGAAGACGGCATTTAACACCCGGGACGAACACTACGAATTCATTCGGACTGTGTAACGTTCCCGCAGTGTTCCAGGAGTTTGTTAAGATATCTTATGATTGAGGAAGGGAAAGGGGGAAGAAAGTATGTGATCTGTAATTAAGAGTTAACTTTTATTGGTATACATTAAATGAACAATTAAGCTAAAAGTCCAATGGTGCACCAAGGTATGTGTGAGTGACCCCCAAACTCACATACCTGTGGGCCATGTGTAGTAAAGTATGGTATATGGATAATAAATGGATTGTGTTGCTGTCAACAGTGCTTCAGTGAGGGAAACACTATTGCGCTACCATGCTTGAAGTCTAAGACTGCAGCTGTGCAAATATAAGGGCAATGGTAGCCGATAGCACTACCATGCGGCTGTGCTGCAGCACAGTGTGAATGTGACCTTGCTATATACGCCCCCAGGTAAAGATCTAGGTGAACCAAAACCTGAGCGTGTGGCACAGTGATGGCTGCAGAGCTGTCAATTGTATAGCAATGTGATCGCCATGCTGAATGACATAGGGCTTTGAGAAGGTAGAATAAATTTTATTATGAATCAAAAGCAGTATGTGCAGTTGTAAGGCAGTAGGTTGATCGTGTTGTGTTTCACATCTGCAGGAACAGCCGGGGTTGCCTAGCTGTGGCCGCGCTCAGCATCAGCTGAGAGGCGGTAACGCAACACTCTGCCAAAGTGTGACTCAACTGTCAGTGGAGTCAGACTTGGCAAGTGTAATGGTTCTCAGAACGGAGCGATGCCTCCAGTGCTGAGAGATCAAGGAGCCCCGCAGGATGAGCTGTCCTGCAAGGCAGCAACCCTGATCCAGTGAGTGCACCAATGACAGGACCGCTCGGTGAATTCACCGGCGGTCAGAAAGAGCGTAGCGGCTGGTAGGAGCTGACACCCAGCTGCTCGGGAGTAACAGCAGGGTGTGCTGCGCTAATAGCACGCTCGTGCTGTAAGTTGAACAGCCGGCTGCTGTCAGCAATGCAGTGGAAGCAATCGATAGCAAGTGAGCCTAGATATGGCAACTATGGCCCTAAGTGCACCAGTGGACATTAAAATGTTAGAGCACCCGACGCGCGTTTCGCCAGCATTCTGGCTTCTTCTAGGGGTGGGGGACCGCCATTGAACTGCCCTATAAATAGTGCAGAGAATGATTGACATCCAGGCCAGCCAATCATAGGTCAGGAAGAGAATGCAGGTCAAATTGAATGAATGAACAATTGAGTAAAGAGCAAAAAGTTGTAACTGCTCATATCAGGTTAGACACTTGAAAAATTATCAAGTATCAAATTGAAAATCAACTGGATCTTAATGGGCCAGAACAATTGCAAAAGAAGAAATATAACGTGAATAAATAAATGAATTGATGTATATAAGAATTTTTGAATTTTATTGTGAAAATGACCCACCCAATATGTACCACAAAAATATGTATTATGATATATAAATTATTAAATTTAAGCCTAAATTTCAAAATATTTATATGATTATTGTTTTTCAAAAACTTTTCAAAAATCTTTCAAAAACCTTTAAAAAAAAATTTTTTTGTATACAAATTTTAATTTATCAGAGGGTCCCACGCACATTTGGAACTTGGTCAATTATCAGAGAAAACAACCGAACCCAAAGTTCTCATTCAGTCCAAATGGATTAACTGTATTGAAATTGAAGATCCATTCGCTTTCTTTTTTGAGCAGTGCCAGATCTAAATCTCCCCTTCTAATGCCCAACCGTATTTGGCATATAGCCCAGCCTTTGAGAGTGGTCCAATTCAAATTATGTTTAATTTTAAAGTGACTGGCTATTGGGGTAGGGCAGAATGGTTTATTTCTCGACTGACAATCAGTAAGATTCTTGTCATAATTGATGATAGAGTTGATGTGTTCCCTGATACGGATGCGTAATTCTCTCACTGTTTTGCCAATGTATTTGAGGCCACAAGGGCATTCAAGACAATAGATCACACCTGGTGTGTCACACCTGATGTGGTCCCTGATGCTATGCCGGGTTCCATGTGCATCTATGAAGTGTCTTTTTTGTACCAAGATTCAAAATTTTTTTTGAAAGATTTTTGAAAAGTTTTTGAAAAACAATAATCATATAAATATTTTGAAATTTAGGCTTAAATTTAATAATTTATATATCATAATACATATTTTTGTGGTACATATTGGGTGGGTCATTTTCATAATAAAATTCAAAAATTCTTATATACATCAATTCATTTATTTATTCACGTTATATTTCTTCTTTTGCAATTGTTCTGGCCCATTAAGATCCAGTTGATTTTCAATTTGATACTTGATAATTTTTCAAGTGTCTAACCTGATATGAGCAGTTACAACTTTTTGCTCTTTACTCAATTGTTCATTCATTCAATTTGACCTGCATTCTCTTCCTGACCTATGATTGGCTGGCCTGGATGTCAATCATTCTCTGCCCTATTTATAGGGCAGTTCAATGGCGGTCCCCCACCCCTAGAAGAAGCCAGAATGCTGGCGAAACGCGCGTCGGGTGCTCTAACATTTTAATGTCCACTGGTGCACTTAGGGCCATAGTTGCCATATCTAGGCTCACTTGCTATCGATTGCTTCCACTGCATTGCTGACAGCAGCCGGCTGTTCAACTTACAGCACGAGCGTGCTATTAGCGCAGCACACCCTGCTGTTACTCCCGAGCAGCTGGGTGTCAGCTCCTACCAGCCGCTACGCTCTTTCTGACCGCCGGTGAATTCACCGAGCGGTCCTGTCATTGGTGCACTCACTGGATCAGGGTTGCTGCCTTGCAGGACAGCTCATCCTGCGGGGCTCCTTGATCTCTCAGCACTGGAGGCATCGCTCCGTTCTGAGAACCATTACACTTGCCAAGTCTGACTCCACTGACAGTTGAGTCACACTTTGGCAGAGTGTTGCGTTACCGCCTCTCAGCTGATGCTGAGCGCGGCCACAGCTAGGCAACCCCGGCTGTTCCTGCAGATGTGAAACACAACACGATCAACCTACTGCCTTACATCTGCACATACTGCTTTTGATTCATAATAAAATTTATTCTACCTTCTCAAAGCCCTATGTCATTCAGCATGGCGATCACATTGCTATACAATTGACAGCTCTGCAGCCATCACTGTGCCACACGCTCAAGTTTTGGTTCACCTAGATCTTTACCTGGGGGCGTATATAGCAAGGTCACATTCACACTGTGCTGCAGCACAGCCGCATGGTAGTGCTATCGGCTACCATTGCCCTTATATTTGCACAGCTGCAGTCTTAGACTTCAAGCATGGTAGCGCAATAGTGTTTCCCTCACTGAAGCACTGTTGACAGCAACACAATCCATTTATTATCCATATACCATACTTTACTACACATGGCCCACAGGTATGTGAGTTTGGGGGTCACTCACACATACCTTGGTGCACCATTGGACTTTTAGCTTAATTGTTCATTTAATGTATACCAATAAAAGTTAACTCTTAATTACAGATCACATACTTTCTTCCCCCTTTCCCTTCCTCAATCATATGACTTTATTGGGTGGTGCACACCAATGTGATCTCTTGACAATCTTGTGTGATAGGTGGTCTTCCACACATTTCCTGTTAAGATATCTTCCAATATCTCCTCTATGTCTGTATTGTTGTTTATCTCGATGATATTTTGATTTTCTCCCCAGATCCGACGACTCATCGGAGGCATGTCCGTCAAGTTCTACTACGATTAAGGGAGAATCATTTATATGCCAAGCTGGAGAAGTGCATCTTTGAGAAAAGTTCTCTGCCCTTCCTGGGCTACATCATCTCGGATCAAGGTCTCAAGATGGATCCTGAGAAAGTGAAAGCTGTCCTGGAGTGGCCACGTCCTCAAGGCTTAAAGAGCCTCTGTCACCACATTATAAGTGGCCTATCTCCTATATAAGGAGATCGGCGCTATAATGTAGGTGACAGCAGTGCTTTTTATTTTAAAAAACGATCTGTTTTCACCACTTTATTAGTGATTTTAGATTTATGCTAATGAGTTGCTTAATGTCCAAGTGGGCGTATTTTTACTTTAGACCAAGTGGGCGTTGTACAGAGGAGTGTATGATGCTGACCAATCAGCGTCATGCACTCCTCTCCATTAATTTAGGCAGCGCATAGGGATCCTTTTAGATTGCTATGTGCTGTCTTATACTAACACATTAACAATACTGAAGTGTTTAGACAGTGAATAGACATTCCACGGGATGTCTATTTACAATCTCTGCACTTCGTTACTGTTTCTATGGTAGTTACAGCAGAGCAAAGCGTAATCTCGCTGTAACCTGTCATTTACTGCATAATCTCGCGGGATTACGCTTTGCTCTGCTGTAACTACCACAGAAACAGTAACGAAGTGCACAGATTGTGAATAGACATCCCGTGGAATTTTCTCACCTCCCGACGCCCGCAGCCATGGATCCGTGAGCACTTGTCTCCATCTCCTTCCTAGGAGATGCCAGCGCTCACTTACTCTCCGGTCTGCTGTGTCCCGTAGGGACTGCCATGATTTCCCGGTCTGTAAGAAGGCCCCAGGCCCTCTGATCCTTGTCTGAGCGTTGTTAGTTTTCCCAGTCTGTCTTGCAAATGATCCCTTAGTGTTTCCCATTCCAGTTGTTACCCGTTCCCTGTTACCTGTTCCTGTATCCCATGCTGTTCTTGTCCCTGTGCTATATTAGTGTCTGAGTCGTGTCACGTCCTGTGTCATCTGCCACGTCCAGAGGAATTCACCACATCTGGCGCAACCTGCATCATCTGTTTAATCCGCCATGTCCTGTGTCTTCTGCCATGTCCAGAGGAATTCGCCACATCTGGCACAACCTGCTGCACCTGTGACATCCGCCACGTTTGGCGATACCTGTTGCACCCATCTCCGTCAGTGCCAGAGCTGCCGCCACTGTCTGGACTTTCCAGGTACCCTTGTGCGGGACTTTGTATTCTGGGGTTTCTGTTTTTTGGCCAGCTGCCTCCCTGCTACGGCGGTGCGGCCTAGTGGGTCCACTAACCCGCTACGTGACACCACCCATTTCTCCTTATTAGTTTGAAAAAACCCATAAAGGAAAAGATCTGAATGGTTAAACTGCTACACGGGGAATGTAGTATTACACAGGGCTATTCAAATGAAAGACTGTCCATGTAAGACATTGAGGACATGAGTCGGCCAGAGCAAGAGCCGCCGTATTGTAGCAGCTCTGCGTATCTGTACCCAACTGAAAAATTAAAAATTCTTGTGTTCCTCAGATGTAAAAACATGTAATTCAACAAATAATCTGAATTTTCTGGGAGCAATAGTAACACTTACCTGGTCTCAGACGTTCCGGAGGTCCATACTGGTCTTTACACGGGCTGTTTCCTCATATTTGACATCGTGCAGAGGCTATAATACGCCTTTATGTCTGCATTCAATAAAGAACATCCATGCATGTTCTGCCACTTCTCCATCTCTTCTTGGGTTTGGTAGGCATCCCAAGCTGCAATCTAAGGCACTGTTTACACAAATCTCATGGTATCCATTCATAACAGAGACTTGACAGCTATGCAAGATCAGTTTTCAAACAGACCTGAGAAAACCTGTGGGCTCAATTGACTTATAATGGGGTCCATCAGGTTTTTGTCAGGGTTCTGATATTATGGACTATGTTATTCTGGCAGTCAAAAATTCTAGTAACCCTGATGGAAAGCCCATAACGCTAATGTGTGAGCAGAGCCTAATGAGTGTTTAAATACTGGAAGTTCTGGTAATTTTACATTGTTCCATGTGGAGGACAGTAGACATAACTGAAGGACTAAAACCATCAGCTATGCCATTCCTATGCAGTAATAATAGTTAATAACACCTAATATTTATGCATGCATGCTATCGAGAACATACTTTTCAGAGATATTGTGCACTTCTCCCTCTTAATATATAGACCATGCCCCAACCTAATGCCCTTCAATCATGACTGCACATAACTGCAATTATATGAATATGAATTAATGATTTGTAATCAATGCACTACATGGACAAAAGTATTGGGACACACCTCTAATTCATTAAATTCAGGTGTTTAATGAAAAAATGAACTGGTATTAATGTTTGTGAACTTGAATCCATAAGCGACGTTTCGGCAGATGCAACTGAAGGCAGTTGGATCTGCCAAAACTTTGCCTATGGATTAAAGTTCACCACTTGTTTTTTTTTTGGGGGGTTTTTCACCGTGACATCCAGGAGTGCTGTCTATTTTTTTGCATATATACAGATATATATATATATATACACAATTTTAGAGAATATACTCAAATGTTAGTGTACCCTTGCCTCTGAATGAATGTCATTATACGCTATATCGTATTTTTTTAAGGATAAATAGATATTTTTTTCATTACATAAGTCTTACTCTAGCCATTTTCTCTGTGCCTTGCATTAGTACTGTGATACAGGGCGCAATATGCCCAATTAAGCAAGTTAGCAAAAAAAAAACAAAAAAACTACCCTTTTGAAGAAAATCCCTGGAGTCTTCCAAGATATTTATCCTTTTATTAACACAGTGAGACAAGCAACGCGTTTCGGAGCTTAGGCAAATTTACATAGTAATAATAAAAGCATTGGCTGGGGTGTCTCTATTTAAGCTTAAAAAAAAATGGCAAAAAGTGGTCTTTAGGTCAGGGGTTAAGTTTTATTACGAGATGTCTGAGTACCTGCTTTAAAAGTGAAAATAAGTAAAACATATTGTGAATTGGCTAGAGATGTAATGCAGCCATAGTAGAATTGAAAAGTGAATACGAGCTGTGTATTTTAGGGTATTAGACTTGTTTATATGGTTGCTATTATAGCAGTGCCTAGTTAAATTCAAATGGAGTACGACACTTCTCAGTGATCGGGATGAAGTTAGGATTGTGAACTACAATGGTAGTAAAGGTCTGGTCTCTTGGGGAGTACTGACTGTAGCGGTAGGGAAATGCATTGGTATTCATTGGATTGACGGACAATGTGCATTGTAGCTGTCATGGGGACAGAGTTATATTTAAAATTTCTTTAAAATATTTTTTTTTCCCCTATACTACGGAGGCCGATATCGGTGAGTGCTGTAAAGGTCCCGTTCAGCGGAGGGATTGCATTGTGGTTGTTATGGTGACATGTACACAAGGGGTTCTGCTCCTGAATTTTTTTTATGTTTATTATTATTTTCTACTTTGCGGAGGTCGGTATTAGTAAAAATTAGTAAGAGTACCCTTCGGAGTGTCATTTCCTGTTTGTTATGTTTCTGGGCTTGCTGACGACCCAGGGTAAAGGGGAGTTGTAAAGAGGGGATTATTTGAGGGTGGTAGATTTTCGTTTGAGTTGGCATATTCTATGACACATTCTATGGTCCTGCATAGAAGAGATCATGGCAATTTTAACGGGAGTGATCCATCCACAAATAAGGGTAAAATTTACTTTACAAAGGAACTACCTTGTTCTCGGTGATGATGTTAACATTTGAGTAGGTACATGATTGACGGTAATAAAAATAGATATGTCAGTTGACCATATAAGGGAGTTGGGAGATGAACTGAATCAATAAAAGTCAATCAAAACCGCCTACAGACCTTTTTCTTTAAAAAGTAGGACAATAGTCAGGATAAAATATGTATGTAAGTGACATATAAAGAAAAAATAATTGAACAATGTAGGAAATATATACAGTTAGGTCCAGAATTATTTGGACAGTGACACAATCTTTATGATTTGGGTTCTGCATGCCACCACATTGGATTTGAAATGAAACAACTAAGATGCAATTGAAATGTAGACTTTCAGGTTTAATTCAAGGAGTTGAACAAAAATATCCTGTGAAACATTTAGGAATTGCAACAATTTTTTCTACACAGCCTCCTCAGTAATTGGACAAATTAAGATTACCATAAATAAAATGTTTTTTTTTCATACTTTGTAGAGAATCCTGTGCAGGCAATGACTGCCTGAAGTCTGGAACCCATGGACATCACCAAACGCTCGGTTTCCTCCTTTGTGATGCTATGCCCGGCCTTTACTGCAGCCGTCTTCAGTTGTTGCTTGTTTGCGGGTCTTTCTGCCTTAAGTTTTTTCTTAAGCTAGTGAAATGCAGATCAATCGGGTTGAGATCTTGTGATTGACTTGGCCATTGCAGAATATTCCACTTCTTTGCCTTAAAAAACTCCTGGGTTGCTTTTGCAGTATGTTTTGGGTCATTGTCCATCTGTACTGTGAAGCGACGTCCAATCAACCTTGCTGCATTTGGTGGAATCTGAGCAGAAAGTAAATCCCTGAACACTTCAGAATTCATCCGGCTGCTTCTGTCTTCAGTCACATCATCAATAAACACTAGTGACCCAGTGCCTTTGGCAGCCATGCATGCCCATGCCATCACACTGCCTCCACCATGTTTTACAGAGGATGTGGTGTGCTTTGGCCATTCCAAGCCTTCTCCATACTTTCTTCATCCCATCATTCTTGTACAGTTTGATCTTCGTTTGTGCTGTTCCAGAACTGGGCGGCTTCTTTAGATGTTGTTTGGCAAAGTCTAATCTGGCCTTTCTATTTTTGAAGCTGATTAATGGTTTGCACCTTGTGGTGAACCCTCTGTATTTGCTCTCATGAAGTCTTTTCTTTATGGTAGACTTAGATACTGATACACCTACTACCAGGAGTGTGTTCTTCACTTGGGTAGATGTTGTGAAGGGGTTTTTCTTCACCATGGAAAGGATTCTGCGATCATCCACCACTGTTGTCTTCCGTGGACGTCCAGGCCTTTTTTGAGTTCCCGAGATCACCAGGGCGCTCTTTTTTTTATCAAGAATGTACCAAACTGTTCATTTGGCCACTCCTAACATTTGTGCTATCTCTCTGATGAATTTCTTCATTTTTCCTAACAATGGTCTGTTTCATTGAGAGCTCCTTTGACCTCATGTTGCGGGTTCACAGCAACAGCTTCCAAATGCAAATGCCACACCTGGAATCAACTCCAGACCTTTTACCTGCTTAATTGATGATGGATTAATGAGGGATTGGCCCATGCAGACCATTAAATAGCTTTTGAGATAATTGTCCAATTACCTTTGATCCCTTGAAAAAGAGGAAGCTACATTGTAAAGGATCTGCCTGGCACAACTTCTGTGTATACTCCCATAGGTAATCAGTCTGCACCTGAGTCTATGTCTCTGAGACTGACTCCATCTTCCACCACTCAGGATGGCAGGCTTAGGAGAGGGAGAGCTTATCACAGCCAGGCCAGACGGAGCTAGCTCCCGCCCTCTGTCTATTTATACCTGCCTTTCCTGTTCGTCCTTTGCTTGTGATTCTTCTAGTGTGGTTTCCTGGCCCAGCTACAGCTTCTATCTATTTGATCCTGCTCCATACTGACCCTGGCTTTCTGACTACTCTCCTGCTCTGCGTTTGGTACCTCGTGCACTCCTGTTTTGACTCGGCTCGTTCACCACTCTTGTTGCTCACGGTGTTGCCGTGGGCAACTGCCCCTTTCCCTTTGCTTTGTGTTCCCTTGTCTGTTTGTCTCGTGCACTTACTGAGCGTAGGGACCGCCGCCCAGTTGTACCCCGTCGCCTAGGGCGGGTTGTTGCAAGTAGGCAGGGACAGAGTGGCGGGTAGATTAGGGCTCACTTGTCCGTTTCCCTACCCCCGTCATTACATACATATTAAAGAGCTGTAATTCCTAAACCCTTCCTCAAATTAGGATGTGAATACGCTCAAATTAAACGAGAGAGTCTGCTCCATACTGACCCTGGCTTTCTGACTGCTCTCCTGCTCTGCGTTTGGTACCTCGTGCACTCCTGTTTTGACTCGGCTCGTTCACCACTCTTGTTGCTCACGGTGTTGCCGTGGGCAACTGCCCCTTTCCCTTTGCTTTGTGTTCCCTTGTCTGTTTGTCTCGTGCACTTACTGAGCGTAGGGACCGCCGCCCAGTTGTACCCCGTCGCCTAGGGCGGGTTGTTGCAAGTAGGCAGGGACAGAGTGGCGGGTAGATTAGGGCTCACTTGTCCGTTTCCCTACCCCCGTCATTACATACATATTAAAGAGCTGTAATTCCTAAACCCTTCCTCAAATTAGGATGTGAATACGCTCAAATTAAACGAGAGAGTCTGCACTTTAAGCCCATATTGATAATATAACTGTATATTCAATATGTTTTGGTAAACAGCTAAAATGCCAAAACTTGCATCACTGTCCAAATAATTCTGGACCGAACTGTATATCTATAAAAATATTTCAAAATGTAGGTGGGAATATATATAGAATGATATAAACATAACTATAAATATGTGAGCGATAGAATTACTCTACTAGTATATTTATAAAAAATATATATATTAATATGTATAAAATAAATTATGTGTAAATATGTATAACTGTAGTGACCGGGGGGTAGGGAAACGGACAAGTGAGCCCTAATCTACCTGCCACTCTGTCCCTGCCTACTTGCAACGACCCGCCCTAGGCGACAGGGTACAACTGGGCGGCGGTCCCTGCACTCAGTAAGTGCACGACAAACACGACAAACATACAAGGGAATACAAGCAAGGGAAAGGGGCAGTTGCCCACAGCAACACCGTGAGCAACCAGAGTGGTGAACGAGCCGAGTCAAGCCAGGAGTGTGCGAGGTACCAAACGAAGAGCAGAAGAGTAGTCAGTAAGCCAGGGTCTGTATGGAGCAGGAACAAAATAGAAGGAGCTGTAGCTGGGCCAGGAAACCACACGAAAAAGAATAACAAGCAAGGAGGAACAGGAAATGCAGGTATAAATAGACAGAGTGCGGGAGCTAGCTGAGTCTGGCCAGGCTGCGATAGGCTCTCCCACTCCTAAGCCTGCCAGCCTGAGTGGTGGAAGCTGGAGTCAGTCTCAGGGATGTAGATTCAGGTGCTGACTGATTAATTAAGGGAGTTAACCCCGAAGCTGTGCCTGGCAGATCCTTTACAGTACCCCCCCTTTTATGAGGGGCCACCGGACCCTTTCTAAGTGGACCTGGCTTACTGGGGAAACGCAGGTGGAACCTCCTGACCAATATCCCAGCGTGAACATCCCGGGCGGGTACCCAAGTCCTCTCCTCGGGCCCGTAACCTCTCCAATGGACCAGGTACTGGAGGGAGCCTTGGACCATCTTGCTGTCCACAATCCTGGCCACCTCGAATTCCACCCCCTCAGGGGTGAGGATGGGAACAGGAGGTCTCCTCGAGGGAGCCAAGGACGGGGAGCAGCGTTTAAGGAGGGAGGCATGAAACACGTCGTGTATACGAAAAGACGGGGGTAACTCCAGCCGGAAGGAGACCGGATTGAGGACCTCAATGACCTTATACGGCCCAATAAACCGGGGAGCAAACTTCTTGGACGGAACCTTGAGACGCAAGTTCCTAGACGACAACCACACCAGATCCCCGACCATAAACAGGGGGTTAGCAGAACGTTTTCTATCAGCCTGAGTTTTTTGTACGCTCTGGGACGCCTCTAGGTTCTTCTGAACCTGGGCCCAGACAGTGCACAGTTCCCGATGAACGACCTCTACCTCGGGATTGTTGGAACTACCAGGTGAAACGGAGGAGAACCGTGGATTAAACCCAAAATTACAGAAAAAGGGAGAGACCCCTGACGAGTTACTGACCCGGTTATTAAGGGAAAATTCGGCGAGGGGAATGAATGAGACCCAATCATATTGACAGTCAGAGACAAAACACCTTAAGTATTGTTCTAGAGATTGATTAGTCCTCTCCGTTTGACCATTGGTTTCAGGATGGAAGGCAGAGGAGAAGGACAGATCAATCCCGAACTTCATACAGAAGGCTCTCCAAAACAATGAAACAAATTGTACCCCTCTGTCCGAAACAATATTGACAGGGACCCCATGGAGACGCAGGATGTGTTTGACAAACAAGGTAGCCAACGTCTTGCCGTTGGGTAGTTTCTTGAGGGGCACAAAGTGGCACATCTTACTGAAGCGGTCTACCACCACCCACACCACCGACTTGCCTTGGGATGGAGGCAAATCGGTGATAAAATCCATGGAGATATGAGTCCAAGGTCTCTGGGGAATGGGCAACGAACGCAGTAAGCCCGCTGGTCGGGACCTGGGAGTCTTGGACCTAGCACAAACCTCACAAGCGGCGACGTAGGCCTTAACGTCTTTAGGCAACCCAGGCCACCAATAATTTCTGGTAATGAGGTGTTTGGTACCAAGGATGCCTGGATGACCAGATAGTGTGGAGTCATGATTTTCCCTAAGTACCCTTAGCCGGAATTGCAGGGGAACAAACAGCTTGTTCTCAGGAAGGTTCCCGGGAGCTGAACCTTGAGCAGCAGCAATTTCAGAGACTAAATCAGAATCGATCGAGGAAATGATTATACCTGGAGGCAAAATACAAGCAGGATCTTCCTCCGAAGGAGGGCTGGCCATGAAGCTACGCGACAGAGCATCAGCCTTAATATTTTTAGACCCAGCCCTATAGGTAACCAAAAAATTGAATCTGGTAAAAAATAATGCCCATCGAGCTGGTCTCGGGTTTAGCCTCCGGGCAGATTCTAGGAAAACCAGATTCTTGTGGTCGGTAAGGACCGTTACCTGGTGTCTAGCCCCCTCCAGGAAGTGGCGCCACTCTTCAAATGCCCATTTAATGGCTAAGAGTTCGCGGTTGCCAATATCATAGTTACTCTCAGTTGGCGAAAACTTCCTGGAGAAGTAGGCACAGGGGCGGAGATGGGTGAGGGACCTGGTACCCTGGGACAAGACAGCCCCCACTCCCACCTCAGATGCGTCAACTTCCACGATAAATGGCTCCATTTGGTTGGGCTGAACCAGCACCGGGGCCGAGATAAAGCACTTCTTAAGGACCTCAAAAGCCTGGACAGCCTCAGGAGGCCAGTGGAGGAGATCAGCACCTTTGCGAGTGAGGTCCGTAAGAGGCTTAGCGATGACCGAGAAGTTAGCAATAAATCTCCTGTAATAATTAGCGAACCCCAAAAAACACTGTAACGCCTTCAGGGAGGCAGGTTGGACCCATTCCGCCACAGCCTGAACCTTGGCGGGGTCCATGCGGAATTCATGAGGAGTGAGGATTTGACCCAAAAATGGTATCTCCTGTACCCCAAACACACATTTTTCGGTTTTGGCAAACAGTTTGTTTTCCCGAAAGACCTGGAGCACCTTCCTGACATGCTCAATGTGGGAGGACCAGTCCTTGGAAAACACCAGTATGTCATCAAGGTACACTACAAGAAATATCCCCAGGTAATTTCTCAAAATCTCATTTATGAAATTCTGGAAGACCGCAGGGGCATTACACAACCCAAAGGGCATGACGAGGTATTCGAAATGGCCTTCGGGCGTGTTAAACGCAGTCTTCCACTCATCCCCCTCTTTGATGCGAATAAGGTTATACGCCCCCCGTAGATCCAATTTAGAGAACCATTGGGCCCCCTGAACCTGATTAAAGAGATCAGGAATCAAAGGAAGGGGATACTGGTTCCTTACCGTGACCTTATTCAGGCTACGGTAGTCAATGCATGGCCTAAGACCACCATCCTTCTTCCCCACGAAGAAGAAGCCAGCACCTACCGGAGAAGAAGAGGGACGAATGTAACCCTTGGCCAGGGATTCCTGGATATACTCTCTCATGGCTTCACGTTCGGGACAAGAAAGATTAAATATCCTACCCTTAGGAAGCTTAGCTCCTGGTACCAATTCGATAGCGCAATCGTATTCTCTATGAGGAGGTAACACTTCGGAGGCCTCCCTAGAGAAAACATCAGCGAAGTCCTGAACAAACTCGGGTAGCGTATTCGCCTCCTCAGGGGGAGAAATAGAATTAACAGAAAAACATGACGTACAACATTCATTACCCCATTTGGTTAGCTCCCCAGTATTCCAGTCAAACGTGGGATCATGCAACTGCAACCAGGGAAGGCCTAGAACCAAATCGTACGATAATCCCTGCATCAACAGTACAGAACATTGCTCCAAATGCATGGAGCCAACAAGGAGTTCAAAAACAGGGGTATGCTGTGTAAAACAACCATTAGCAAGAGGAGTGGAGTCGATACCCACTACCGGGACAAGTTTAGGCAAATCAATCAGAGGCATAGCAAGAGACATAGCAAATTTCACAGACATAATATTAGTAGAGGACCCTGAATCCACGAAGGCACTGCCGGTAGCAGACCTACCACCAAAAGAGACCTGAAAGGGAAGCAAGATCTTAGTACGTTTCCTATTTACTGGAAATACCTGTGCGCCCAAGTGACCTCCCCGATGATCACTTAGGCGCGGAAGTTCTCTGGCTGCATTCTTACGCTTAGGACAGTTGTTCACTTGATGCTTGTCATCCCCACAGTAGAAGCAGAGACCATTCTTCCTGCAGAATTCTCTACGTTGTTGGGGGGACACTGAGGCCCCGAGTTGCATAGGTATCTCTGAGTCTTTCCTGGAGGAACGAAGCAACGGAACTTCGGGAGGCATCATGGGGGAGTCGGAGGAGAAAACACATAAACGTTCATGTTGTCGTTCCCTGAGACGTCGGTCAAGTCGTACCGCTAAAGCCATAGCCTGGTCTAGGGAGTCAGAAGAGGGATAGCTAACTAGCAGGTCTTTCAGGGCATTCGACAGACCCAACCTAAACTGGCACCTTAAGGCAGGGTCATTCCACCGAGAAGCTACGCACCACTTCCTAAAGTCAGAGCAATACTCCTCAACAGGTCTCTTACCCTGACGTAGGGTCACCAGCTGACTCTCGGCAAAGGCAGTCCTGTCAGTCTCGTCATAAATAAGTCCGAGAGCAGAAAAGAAACAATCAACGGAGGAAAGTTCAGGGGCGTCAGGAGCCAAGGAGAAGGCCCACTCTTGGGGCCCTTCCTGGAGCCGGGACATAATTATACCCACCCGCTGGCTCTCAGAACCTGAGGAATGAGGCTTTAAACTAAAGTAAAGCCTACAACTCTCCCGAAAGGAGAGAAAAGCCCTCCGGTCCCCTGAGAACCGGTCGGGCAACTTGAGGTGGGGTTCAAGAGGTGCGGTGAGGGGAACTACCAAGGTAGCATCAGGCTGGTTGACCCTCTGAGCCAGGGCCTGGACCTGTAGGGAGAGACCCTGCATTTGCTGAGCCAGGGTCTCACGGGGTTCCATAGTGGTGTCAGGGACCAGGGTAGACTAGGTATGGGCTTGTTATTATGTAGTGACCGGGGGGGTAGGGAAACGGACAAGTGAGCCCTAATCTACCTGCCACTCTGTCCCTGCCTACTTGCAACGACCCGCCCTAGGCGACGGGGTACAACTGGGCGGCGGTCCCTGCACTCAGTAAGTGCACGACAAACACGACAAACATACAAGGGAATACAAGCAAGGGAAAGGGGCAGTTGCCCACAGCAACACCGTGAGCAACCAGAGTGGTGAACGAGCCGAGTCAAGCCAGGAGTGTGCGAGGTACCAAACGAAGAGCAGAAGAGTAGTCAGTAAGCCAGGGTCTGTATGGAGCAGGAACAAAATAGAAGGAGCTGTAGCTGGGCCAGGAAACCACACGAAAAAGAATAACAAGCAAGGAGGAACAGGAAATGCAGGTATAAATAGACAGAGGGCGGGAGCTAGCTGAGTCTGCCCAGGCTGCGATAGGCTCTCCCACTCCTAAGCCTGCCAGCCTGAGTGGTGGAAGCTGGAGTCAGTCTCAGGGATGTAGATTCAGGTGCTGACTGATTAATTAAGGGAGTTAACCCCGAAGCTGTGCCTGGCAGATCCTTTACAATAACATAAAATATAATATGTAAACAGTAATATAAATATATTATGAATACATAAGAAGTGAGATTGCTCTTCTAGTGGAGGTACTCCTGATGTTGTATGTCTAGTTGGTCTTGGTGGGTGTTGGATGGGGAGGTCCATGTTAAAAAGGAGGGGATGAGGGGGAAAGGGAGGGGGGAAGTTGGAGTGTGTGCAAGCAGCTGATGTAGTGTTCCATGGGCTGGATTATGGCTTTGGTAATATTGTTGAGTCCCTGAGGGACCAGAATGTTGAATCTCTAGATCCAGTAGACTCCTAGACGTCAAAATCCTTTGCACCTGTTGGCCTATTCTGTATCGATATGGTTAATAGGAATGATGGTGTAGCACCCAAAATCTCCACCATGCTTCAAGGTGCAGCGTTTCGAAATGCTGTGCACCATTATTTTTTTGATGCAATTTGAGTGGTACTTGTTTATTCGGCAGTGCAATGGTTGGATAGTGCGGCCCACGTACTGCATCCTGCAGATGCAGTTGATAAAATAGATAACATGCTGAGATTGGCATTAGTCTGTATTTCACTCTTGGTGGTATTGTTAAAGAAGGCCTTATGTTTATGTTGGATATTAAAACAGCAAACACATCGTAGTGTGCCACACTATAAACTGCCTGATAGTGAAAGAGTGGGGGGGCTTTTTTCTGCCCTATTGTTTGGTATGACTGGGTGCTAATATGCTAATTCATGCCAGTGTGAGTTAGAATATCACTGATCTTCTTATGTTCGGCGTTAAATGTGATAATGAAGTTGAACTTTGTTGGACAGGAGGACTCATGAAGGGCTGCTTTTCTTTTTAGGTCTAAACATTCAGTTTGTGTGAGCCTTGTGGTCCTTTTGAATGAATCAGTTAGAAGGTGATTAGGATATTCCTTTTCCGTGAAGTGATTTTTGAGGGCTTTGGCTTGTTTCCTGAGAATCGAACTCCAATGTGCAGTTTTTAGGTACCCTCTTATATTGGCTGTATGGTATGTTCTGGAGCCATTTTTTATAATGGCCGCTGGCATAGTCCAGATAGCTATTTATGTCCCTTTTTTTTTTTTTTAAATGGTTCCAGGTGATGAATTGATTGCTGTTATAGATATTGCTAGGTCCAAGAATTAAATTTCTGTCTTGATAATGGTGCTGGTGAAGGTAAGTCCCCATTTGTTGGAGTTGAGCTTGTTGGTAAATTTTGTGGCCGATATTGGGTCCCCTCTCCAAATAAAAAATAAATCATCTATTTAGCTCGTATATAGGAGTATGGTGACAGAAAGAAGGATTATTCCAAATATGTGAGTCTTCGAAGACTTGGGGCCACTGTCGTCCCCACAGCAGTCCCTTTTCGCTGGTGATAGATTGAGTTCTTAAATGTGAAGTCATTATTGTTCAGAATAAATGCCATATTCTGGAGGATGAAAGTCGCTTGGCTCATATTTGGGTCTTTCTTAAGGACTGTGGTTAGACTATTAAGACCAAGGGCATGTGGAATCTTACTATAGAAGGCTGCAACATCTAAGGTAAGAAAGAGGAGGCCATCAGACCATGGGATATTCTGAAGTTCTGTCATCCGTTGAGTAAAAATCTTTTAGGTATATGGGTGGGGTAGTGGATGCTGGAAAAAATGGGTCTGTTAAGGTTTTGTGAATTTTGGGAAAATGGTAGAAAAATGGGGTACTCTTGTTAAGTGGGAGCAAGTAGTTCTCACTCTTATTGATTATTCATTTCTGGAATTCAATGTTCATGCCTTGGTGATTTAATTTTATGGGGATTGGACATCGGGAGTGTAGTAATCGTCCTACGGAAGTATTCTCAAAGCCTCTTTTTCGTAATCCCCTATATCTTGGATAATTGCTGGGTCAGAATTCTACCTGGACAGACCTGTGGCCTGCAGTTCCCCGAACCGCCAATTGTACTACAAAAGACTACTAGGATATTGTTCCCCTAGCACGACACCACCAGGTGAGCGTAACCCAATACTTTCTTATTTTTAATTTGAAGGGCAAAAAACCACGGCGCCACTTGGTGTGGATCAAAGAGGTGGAGGTGAGAAATAGAAGTAATATATGCTCACCGTGAGGTTATGAAAGTTGAATGAAGGAGTCCACGAAATAGCTGCTGCCAGGTCCGGCCGGTTACCGAGGTGACCGCTTGGGTATGATGAGTGCACGTAGAAAAATTACGGATCTATATTGGCGCTGCTGCGTGGTGAGGACAGGATGAATCCAGAAGCCGGGTGAACGTAAAAGTATTTATTGCTATGCAACGCGTTTCAACGCCGAACTGGCGTTTTCGTCAGGCATGGTGAACACAGAAAAAAGAGACATGTATATATACACACACAAAAGGTCATCTGATTGGAGCCAGTTCAGACTGGGCAATTAGGCAAAAAAAACGCCAAAAACTCAAGCAGGTCAGAGTTCAAAGGGTACAGTCCATTGCAATGACATTTCATAGTATTTAAACAATAAAACACAATAAAACCATAAGAAAGGTAAAAGGCGAGTTATCACTGTAGGGAACTCTTATTTTGTTCTTAAATAAAAAATGTGTGTCGGGGGATTGGATAAAAACATTACATAGTTACATAGTTACATAGTTACATAGTTAGTACGGCTGAAAAAAGACACATGTCCATCAAGTTCAACCAAGGGAAGGGAAAAGGGAAGGAAAAATTTCTACACATAGGAGCTAATATTTTTTTGTTCTAGGAAATTATCTAACCCTTTTTTAAAGCCATCTACTGTCCCTGCTGTGACCAGCTCCTGCGGTAGGCTATTCCATAAATTCACAGTTCTCACTGTAAAGAAGCCTTGTCGCCTCTGCAGCTTGAACCTTTTTTTCTCCAGACGGAGGGAGTGCCCCCTTGTTTTTTGAGGGGGTTTTACAAGGAACAGGATTTCACCATATTTTTTGTATGTGCCATTAATATATTTATATAAGTTAATCATGTCCCCCCTTAGTCGTCTTTTTTCAAGGCTAAATAGGTTTAATTCTTTCAATCTTTCCTCATAACTTAAATTCTCCATGCCCCTTATTAGCTTCGTTGCTCTTCTTTGTATTTTTTCCAACTCCAGGGCATCCTTTCTATGAACTGGAGCCCAGAACTGAACTGCATATTCTAGATGAGGCCTCACTAATGCTTTGTAAAGTGGCATTATTACATCCCTGTCCCGCGAGTCCATGCCTCTTTTAATACACGACAATATCCTGCTGGCCTTTGAAGCAGCTGATTGACACTGCATGCTGTTATTGAGTTTATGATTTACAAGTACACCCAGATCCTTCTCAACAAGTGAATCCGCCAGTGTAGCGCCCCCTAGGACATATGATGCATGCAGGTTGTTGGTACCAAGATGCATAACTTTACATTTATCTACACTAAACTTCATTTGCCAAGTGGACGCCCAAACACTTAGTTTGTTTAAATCTGCCTGTAATTCATGAACATCTTCCATAGTCTGAACTATATTACATAGCTTGGTGTCATCTGCAAAAATAGAAATAGTGCTATTAATCCCTTCCTCTATATCATTAATAAATAAGTTGAATAATAGTGGTCCCAGCACTGAACCCTGGGGTACACCACTTATAACCGGGGACCATTCAGAGAAGGAATCATTGACCACAACCCTCTGGATACGGTCCTTGAGCCAATTCTCAATCCAATTACAAACTATATTTTCTAAACCTATAGTCCTTAATTTACCCATTAGGCGTCTATGGGGGACAGTGTCAAATGCCTTTGCAAAGTCCAAAAACACTAAATCCACAGCGGCCCCTCTGTCTAGACTTCTGCTCACCTCTTCATAAAAACAGATTAGGTTAGTTTGACAACTTCTGTCCTTAGTAAAACCGTGCTGGCTGTCACTTATAATGCTATTTATTGTCACATAATCCTGTATATAGTCCCTCAATAGCCCCTCAAACATTTTCCCCACGATGGATGTTAAGCTTACTGGTCTATAATTACCCGGGGAAGACCTAGAGCCCTTTTTGAAAATAGGCACCACATTTGCCCTGCGCCAGTCCCTTGGCACTATACCAGTCACTAGAGATTCTCTGAATATTATGAAAAGGGGGACAGAAATAACTGAACTAAGCTCTTTAAGAATTCTAGGGTGTAACCCATCTGGTCCCGGAGCCTTGTGCACATTTATTTTATTTAATTTAGCTTGGACCATCTCTACATTCATCCAATTCAGTATATCAACTGATATATTAACAGCACTGGCACCGGCTACATCAGCTGCTCTTTCTTCTGTTGTATATACAGAGCTAAAGAACCCATTTAGTAACTCTGCCTTCTCTTGATCCCCTGTGATCAACTCCCCATTACCATTATCTAGGGGTCCTACATGTTCAGACCTTGGCTTTTTTGCATTTATATGCTTGAAGAATTTTTTAGGATTTGTTTTACTATCCTTGGCCACCTGCCTTTCATTTTGTATTTTTGCTAATTTTATTACATTTTTACAGATTTTATTAAGCTCTTTATATTTTACAAAGGCTACAGCTGTACCCTCAGATTTGTATTTTTTAAATGCCCTTTTTTTGTCATGTATTGCCCCTTTCACAGAAGGTGTAAGCCATGTGGGGTTTAATTTGAGTCGTTTATACTTATTACCTGTAGGAATAAATTTTGCACTATAATAACTCAAAGTAGATTTGAAAATCTCCCATTTATCATTTGTTCCATTATTTGACATTAGTTCTTCCCAGTCTATATCCTGAATTGCAGCCCTCATCCTGGGGAAATTGACTTTCTTAAAATTAAATGTTTTTGCCCTCCCAGCCTGCGTTTGTTTTTTACAGTATAGGTAAAATGTAACTATATTATGATCACTGTTACCGAGGTTTTCACGAACATTGACATTCCCAACAAGATCTGCATTATTAGAAATGACCAGATCCAACAGAGCTTCACCTCTAGTCGGGTCTTCCACAAACTGGCCCATAAAATTTTCCTGCAATAGGTTGAGGAAATGTCTCCCCTTTGCAGTTGAAGCCGAACCATGACACCAATTAATATCCCGGAAATTAAAATCTCCCATTATCACTACAGTACCCGCCTGTGCAGCCCGCTCCATCTGTTTATATAGCTGAACTTCCATCTCCTCAGTTATATTGGGGGGTCTATAGATTACACCAAAAGTAATTTTTTCAGTGTTTACCTCCCTTTCTAGTTCCACCCACAAGGTTTCAACCTCCTCACAGTCTTGACCCACTATTGTCTCTTTCACACTCGCCTTCATATCACTTCTCACATACAGACATACACCACCACCTTTCCTATTTGTCCTGTCTTTACGAAAAAGTGTAAAACCCTGTAGATTTACAGCCCAGTCATGTGAAGAGTCCAGCCATGTTTCAGCAACACCAACTATATCTATATTTTCTTCCAGTATCAAGGCCTCCAGCTCCCCCATTTTGCTTGCTAGACTTCTGGCATTTGTGAACATACACTTTAACTTGCCTGTCAGTTTTTCACTTTTATTATCAGAAATGTGATTTGACATTAATCGGTCCTTTTTATTTACACTGATGTTTTGTAACGAAAGGATCTCCTTATCTTGTTGTCTAGTCCTCTCCCCACATTCTGTTTCTCCCCCCACCAATATAGTCTGACCCCTCTCTAACCTGGCTACCCCTTTTTTTTCTACATTGACCTCCCTCCTCAGCCCTAGTTTAAATACTCCGCCACCCCAGCTAGAATTCTCTCCCCCAGCACAGCGGACCCCCTTCCATTTAGGTGCAAATCATCTGCAGAATACAGTTTGTACCCCAATGAAAAGTCAGCCCAGTGCTCTAGGAACCCAAATCCTTCTCCTCTACACCAAGACTTCAGCCATGCATTTAACTCCCTAAGCTCCCGCTGTCTTTCCTGTGATGCGCATGGCACAGGCAGTATTCCTGAGAATACAACCTTGGAGGTCCTTCCCTTCAGCTTGTAGCCTAGTTCTTTAAAATTATTCTTAAGGCTCCTCCACCTACCATTTATTCTGTCGTTGGTACCGACATGGACCACGACAGCTGGATCATCACCAGCCCCTCCCAGCAATTTGTCCACCCGTTCCACCACATGCCGAACCCTGGCACCAGGGAGACAGCAAACCATTCGGTTGAGGCGGTCTTGGCGACAAATTATTCTATCCGTCTTCCTGATTATAGAATCCCCTACAACTATCAATTGTCTTGGCTTGCCTGCATTACCATCCCGCCGACTACTAGCTGGGCTGTTCTCCCGGCTGTTAGGGAGATCAGTATCCACTAGGGCTGCCATTTCTGAGACTGACACCCTCGCATCATCACCCAACCTGGCAATTTTGCTTGGAATGCCAGAAACCGGATCGGCCTTCCTTGTCTTTGACCCCTTTCTACTGCCCCTAACTACATTAACCCAGCTACTTACCTGATCCTGCTCACCCATGTCTTCACCCTCCAGTTCTAACCCACTAACTGCATGCTCTGTGAGCAGCAAGCTCCGCTCAAAATTGTCTATCCTCCTCAGTGTTGCAATATGTGAGGGACGGCAATATTTTGTTATTGAAGACATCAGAAGGGAACAAGTGGTGAACACGTAGTGGATGATTTGTTTTTAGTTTGTTTGTTTATTTCAAGCGTGGGACGTTTGTGTAACTGAGATATAAGAGGTTACGTGTGTAGGTTGGATTTGTTACTGGTTGTCAAGGAGACCACCTACGCTACGGTGGCCGACGTGGTCCAAAGCTAGATGGAACGCACGGTGAACCGCAAAACGCCAGAGGACGCCGGTCTATGCAGCAGGAACAGTGGGAGAGGAAAAGGAGAATGTGTTGCCGAGGAGGAAGATATGAATTGAATGTGAGTGATGAAACTAAAATTTAATGTTTCCATTAACGCAGTGTTACGTACGGTAGTTTGTTTCTATGTTTGTTTATTATTTTGTATTATTTTTTATATATTATTTAAATTGGTTTACGTCTCTTTAGAGCAAACGGAGTGTTAGAGGGGTGAAGGTGGCATCGATGAATGATGCTGGGGCAATGCCTGATTAAAAAGGTTGGTTTATTGTGTTAGATGAAGAGTGCATAACATTTGTATTAACTCTTAGAGTTACTGCGAGGGGAGGGAGCCCTAACAGAGATAGTTGGTGCATTAGGGTTCGGACATGAAACCGCAGAGGCACAAAAAAAGGGGGGGGGTGGTTACCGATGGGACATACGACAGAAATTGTGTCAACCGGGTCCCGTGGTCACGTATTTGGGCTGTTACACTGTACTGTATTTTTGGAGAGAGGCTGGTGGGATCCATAGGTTTTCCGATATTTGTCTAGGAATGTTTGATGTTAGTCTAGGGACGACTCTGTGATGTCGTTTAGACCAAATGGGTATAGTGTGTTCATTTTAAAAATCCAGAAGTTTTCTCTTTGTTTTAATTTGTTAAATCTATTTGGGACGTCGGGGTGAATGTATTCAATGGGTGTTATTGTAATTTTATTGGATTGGCATTCGTGTGCCTGAGAGAAATGACGGGATACACTGTGTTTGAGATACCCAGTGTTAATATTGAAACAGTGATTATTGACTCGGGTTCTTAAGCATTGGGTGGTTCTACCAATGTACTGTAGTTGGCACGGGCATTCTAAAAGGTAAATGACATATGAGCTGCCACAGTTAAGGAGTGTTTGAATTGTGAATGTCTCGTTGGTGACGGTGGATGTGTAGTTGTATTTTTTGTGGCTTATGGTGTTACAGCAAAGGCAGCGTGAATGTCCACATTTGAAGGAGCCTTTGAGGTTAGAAAGAAAGTTTGTGTGTGTTGTCAGATGTTTCTTTGTTCTGCTGGGAGCAAGTATATTTTTGAGGGTTAGGGAACGTCTGAATGTGATGTGGGGTTTGTCTGATAGTGTGTCTTTTAAGTGCGGATAATTTTTTAGGATGTGCCAATGTTTGGAGAGAATGTTCCTAATCATTTTGTTGCCTCTATTGTAGGTGGTGATGAAGTTGATATTGGAGTTGCTAGGGCCAGACTTGGGTTTCCCTATGGGGGGATTTAAGCAGGACTTTTGTGTGAGTTCAGAGGCTTTTGATCTTGCGCCTTTTATAAGGTTTATTGGAAAGTATTTATCTTTGAATCTTTTTTCTAGGATAACGCATTCTTTGTTGAAGTCCTTATCTGTGCTGCAGTTCTTCCTTACCCTCCTGAATTGACCAAAAGGGATGTTCTTAAGCCAGGGGCGGTAGTGGGCGCTTCTAAAATCGATATAACTATTAACGTCTACTAATTTAAAGTGTGTATTTGTCGTGAATTTGTTGTTGTCGTTGTCGTAATTGATGGTGAGATCCAGAAAATCTATGGAGTTGGGGGAAAAGGTGTGTGTAAATGATAGGTCGTAGTTATTGTGGTTTAGGGTTCCGATGAAGCGAGCGGCTTCCTCTTCAGTGCCTTTCCATACTATAAACAGGTCGTCGATGTACCGTTTGTATAGCAATATGTTGTTTTTATAGGGATGTTCACCATGGATGTGTGTTTTTTCAAAGGATCCCATGTAGAGATTGGCGTAGGAGGGTGCAAAACGGGTGCCCATAGCACATCCTTTGATCTGGTGGTAAAAGCTATTATTGAAGCTGAAGATGTTGTGTTTAAGGATGAAATCGATGCAGTTGGTTAGGAAATCTATCTGGGATTCGGGGATTGTGTTGGTGGATGAGAGGAAAGAATGGGCTACTTCTATGCCTTTGTTATGGGGAATGTTACTATACAGTGTAGTTTTGTCTGCTGTTAAAAAGCTGATTGGGGATATTGAAGGGTCAAAATTTAGGTCATTTAAATCTCTAATTAGTTGTGTGGAATCTCTGAGGTGGGATGGTAAGGTCAGGACAACTGGTTGGAGGTGAAGGTCAATGAAATGTGAAAGGTTGCTTGTGAGGGAGTCTATTCCCGAGATGATGGGGCGTCCGGGCGGATCGGTTAGTGATTTGTGGATTTTTGGCAGGTGGTAAATGAAGGGCATGTTCGGGAAGGGGACAGTTAGAAAACGTTTCTCTTTTTTGTTTATCAGTCCTGATTTGGCAGCTGACTCAATTAGGTCTTTATATTCTTGTGTATAAAGGGATAATGGGTTGGTGGTGAGTTTTCTGTAGAACGTAATGTCGCTTAGGATCCTCGTGGTCTCATCAAAGTACTTGTGTCGGTCCTGGATAACTATGCCCCCCCCTTTGTCAGCTGGGCGAATTATGATTTCTTGATTCTTTTGGAGATTTTTCATAGCTCTTCTTTCGTGGTTAGTTAAGTTGTCAATATAGTGAGATGGAAGTTCTAGTGTCCTAAATTCGTTACTAACCAGGGACGAGAATGTTTCAATCATAGGGCCCTGGTGGTGGGTCGGGTAAAAATTAGATTTGGGGTGGACTTCCACTGGGATGGCCAAGGGTGTGGGAGAATCTACAGGTAATTCAATGGTTGGGCCTGGTTTGGTGGTGTGTTTGGTCAAAGCGAAGTGTCTGGTGAGTGTGAGTTTTCTTATGAACCTGTTGAGGTCCATAAAAAGTTCAAAACTGTCAGTTGATGCCGTGGGGCAGAAAGAGAGGCCCCTATTCAAAAGGCTATGTTCAGAACTGTTTAAGATGTGTAGTGATAAGTTGAACAATTTTACTGTTGGACCAGATTCCTCTTTTTGTTGAGTGATGGATGTTGGTTTGGTCTGTTTTCTGCCTCCTCTCCGTCCTCTAGGTCTATGTCTAATTTTCTTTTGGTCGAAATTTTTTAATCAGGCATTGCCCCAGCATCATTCATCGATGCCACCTTCACCCCTCTAACACTCCGTTTGCTCTAAAGAGACGTAAACCAATTTAAATAATATATAAAAAATAAAAAATAATACAAAATAATAAACAAACATAGAAACAAACTACCGTACGTAACACTGCGTTAATGGAAACATTAAATTTTAGTTTCATCACTCACATTCAATTCATATCTTCCTCCTCGGCAACACATTCTCCTTTTCCTTTCCCACTGTTCCTGCTGCATAGACCGGCGTCCTCTGGCGTTTTGCGGTTCACCGTGCGTTCCATCTAGCTTTGGACCACGTCGGCCACCGTAGCGTAGGTGGTCTCCTTGACAACCAGTAACAAATCCAACCTACACACGTAACCTCTTATATCTCAGTTACACAAACGTCCCACGCTTGAAATAAACAAACAAACTAAAAACAAATCATCCACTACGTGTTCACCACTTGTTCCCTTCTGATGTCTTCAATAACAAAATATTGCCGTCCCTCACATACAATGTTTTTATCCAATCCCCCGACACACATTTTTTATTTAAGAACAAAATAAGAGTTCCCTACAGTGATAACTCGCCTTTTACCTTTCTTATGGTTTTATTGTGTTTTATTGTTTAAATACTATGAAATGTCATTGCAATGGACTGTACCCTTTGAACTCTGACCTGCTTGAGTTTTTGGCGGTTTTTTTGCCTAATTGCCCAGTCTGAACTGGCTCCAATCAGATGACCTTTTGTGTGTGTATATATACATGTCTCTTTTTTCTGTGTTCACCATGCCTGACGAAAACGCCAGTTCGGCGTTGAAACGCGTTGCATAGCAATAAATACTTTTACGTTCACCCGGCTTCTGGATTCATCCTGTCCTCACCACGCAGCAGCGCCAATATAGATCCGTAATTTTTCTACGTGCACTCATCATTATTTTTAATTTGTCGTGGGATGATTCCGTATGTTGTGCCATTGTGTGCTTTTTATCTTTAAAGTGAATCTATCTATTATATTACTACTGGTATTTTGGAGGGCTTCACGTCTTTTGCAGTGTTTAGGGTTGTGTCATTCTATGCCCTCTGTATTCTCTCTCTTGCTTTTCTCTGTATGTATTTTGGATATATGTTAATATATATGCATAATAAACTTGGATATTGATTTTTCGAATTTTGGATGCTATACCTTTGCTCTTTTCTTTTTTACTGATTTGTTCACTGTGCATACTCGAGGACTAGTCATTTCAGAGACGTAGTATATTTATATTACTTTCTACAGTTAAAGGGTAACCAAACTTTTACATAACTTTTGACTTATTATCGGAAAGCTGAGCCCTTACACCACTCGCTCGACTTTCTGAGAAAAGCCGTTCAGAAACAAAGCGGCACAGTGCTCACCCGGACGCTTCTGCTGCTAGATTTTAGTGATCCGTGTGGGACTCAGTTCTCAAAGCCCACCAATCAAAACTTCTGACGTCACTATGATGTCAAAAGTTTTTTAAAAGTTTATTGAGGCCCCATGCAGATGACCATAGTTTTTATCTGCAATTATGGATCCGTAATTGCAGATAAGATACTGATGCATTAATTTCTATTGGCCACAGACAACTTCTCCTATATTTATGGGTGTGTGTCCAGGTCATAGAAATGAGTTGCAAAAAAATAGGACATTTCCTATTTTTCTCATTTACGGACTGTGCTCCTATTAATGTGAGCATGGTCCGCAAATGCGGATGACACTCTGCCCTTCTGTGCAGTATTTACTATCCGTAAATACTGCACGGTTGTGTGCATGCAGCATCCACACAACTGTAGTTTTCATCTGTAATTACGTATCCGTAACTACGGATAAAATTGCGGACCCATTAATTTCTATTGGCAACGGACACCTTTCCAGATGTGTGTTCGTGCCGTAGAAATGATCCACAAAATATAGAACATGTCTTATTCTTGTCCACAATTGCGGCACGGACTCGCCCATAAAAGTCTATGGGCACTTCCACAATTGCGGACGGCTATGGATGTGTATCCGGAACCGTCGTATCTGTATTTGCTCACAGTAAAAATCCTTATGGTTGTGTGCAAGCGGCCTTACCCTTTAACCGTAGCAAGAAATATAAATGCACTATGACTCTGAAAGTCTCTGAGTTTGAACAGTGAACAAATTGCTCGGTTACCTGTGTTTTAGATCAAAGTGTCTGAGCAAGTACAAATCCTTCAACCGTAGTATTTGAGTATCAAAGTATTTAGACATGCTCTGTATCTTTGACACATTTTTTAATTTGTTTCAAGTGCCGTTTTCCAGACCCTTTGCAAGCGCACCCGCAGGACAGTCATTGGTTACAAGTGACGTTGCAGACAGTGTATGCCGACATCTATTGGACAATGCCTCTATTAATCAAACAGAACAAGGGGCTGGTGGACTATACTGAAAATTCATTGACATAAACTGGGAGGGATCTGAGAGTCTTTAAAAATTCTGATGTACGTGGTGGCCACAACATAGCCCCGAAAACCCATGAGAGAGTCTTTAAAACTTCTGATGTACAGCGTGCCCTCAACATAGCCCCGAAAACCCATGAAGACGTTAAATGTGGTAAAACATGTTAGGGGGAGGGGGCTTTGTTGTTGTATATTTCAGACCTGTGTCCTAACCTGTCCTTTTCATGCAAAATTAATCAATATAGGATTGAATGTGCGGCACATACGCAGTCCTAATAGTGATCTAGCATATGTCATAGTACTCTAGAGACAAGGGTGAAAATTATCTTAATCTATTACTACTAGTAAATGTATTAGAATAGAGAGGGGCAGCCCATTTTAAGAATTATCTTTGTGGTGTACAGAATCAATTTGAGTTTTAGTCTTGAGTAATAAAATTTTATATGTTTTAATTTAAATAGTGAGGTGGAAAATAGACATTATTTATTTTTTTTTTTACCCTAGGGCATTTTGTATATAAATAGTTATGTCTTATATGGGGTTGTCTTTTGAATTTTGTGAAAGGTACACACACAGCACAGTCTTTTATCCGCACTTCCAAAATATCAGTTTGAGGACCAAATTTTGAATGTAAGTCAATACAAAGATGCAGCAACGTTGTTGTTCAGTCTAGTTAACCACATAGACTGAAGAGCCCCTTTAAGTAGGTGTAATTGATTGTTGGTGGATGGTTGACTCATATCAATGATATGAGAGCAACAAGCTAACAGCCGTGTTATTGCTGTACAGGATCCTAGCGTGTTTTCTGAATGTTTTTATTCTCTCGGCAGGGAACTGAGTTGCCAAACAGAGCGGCCAAATGAGATAAGGCAGGCAAACATGCCACGCTACCACCCAGCATTCCTTCAATAACATCTTAATCTAGTAACTGGGAGCAACCAAGGGACTAGAAAGTGATACAATGAGGCTCCGCACATAACGTGTGTACATGGACAGTCTTGCTGCTGTATGGAACAGTCATCTGAATTTTATCCACGGTGGCAGACAACCCACCACTGCACTTGGCACTTTTCTGATCCCAGCAGTAGTTGAGACCTGATACATCTACATCTTAACGAACAGGAAATATCTAACATGAGTGTGGGAGAGAGATAAACCACAGGATGCAGAAGGAATAAAGAAGCCTTCAGCGCTTATTACTTGACTCCATGGTGCACACTGATTTACTGATGATGCCAGTCTGCTCTACGGCTTCGTGTGGGTATGTGTGTGTGTGGGTGCTATCAGCGCGTGATTCCCACATCTATACACGGAGTACTGCCAGCATGGGCTCCAAAACAAGTGGCTGAACTGGAAATGCTGGTGAAGCACAGAGACACTGCTGTCCAATTCCCACTCATATTCTATGTGTATATTATCCTAATGCTGCCTGTTCTTTTAACTCTTAAAATGCAGGCAGCATCCATGTAGAAATCCAGCAAACAAGGCTTTATTCAAACCACGTTTATGGACAACATCTGAAGGATACAGTTGGTTCCAAAATTAGTTAGGGTAAAGCCACACGGTGCGGCCGCGTTGCGTCTATGTTGCGTTTTTAAACCGCAGCAAGTCATTTTTCAATAGAAGTCAATGGTGAAATTTTGGTTATGGACAGACTGCTGCTATTATATTACAATGTGTTTTTTGAGCGGTTGACAGCATCTTCATAATGTCCGACTGCATGCAGTTAATGACCGTGCTGCCAATGTTGTTGCTGAACCGCTTGCGGGGGTGCTATCTACAAGGGGGCTGTGTAGTACTACCTACAAGTGTGTGTCTGGCACTACCTACAAGGGGGCTGTGTGGCACTACCTACAGGGGGTGCATGGCACTACCTACAAGGGGGCTGTGTGGCACGCCACACTACCTACAAGGAGGCTGTGTGGCACTTCCTACAAGGGGGCTGTGTGGCACGCCACACTACCTACAAGGGGCCTGTGTGCCACTTCCTACAAGGGGGCTGTGTGGCACTACCTACAAGGGGGCTGTGTGGCACTACCTACAGGGGACATCTGTGATGGCGGGCTGATTGTCATTTTGCTGTGAGTGGGGGGCTGATGGTCATTTTACTGTGAGTGGCGGGCTGATGGTCATTTTACTGTGAGTGCAGGGCTAATGGTCATTTTACTGTGAGTGGAGGGCTGATGGTCATTTTACTGTGAGTAGAGGGCTGATGATCATTTTACTGTGAGTGGAGGGCTGATGGTCATTTTACTGTGAGTGGGGGGCTGATGGTCATTTGTACTGTGAGTGGGGGGGCTGATGGTCATTTTACTGTGGGGCTAATGGTCTTCAAGTGGTTTCAACCTCTGACCTCCTGTTATAGGAAATCCTTGTATTCTACAAAAAGTCTTTGTGTAGGCCAGGACTAATCGACAAATGGGTGTTACCATTCCCCTTGTCAAGAGGCTATGTCCTTACACAATGTGATGCTGTCAGCGATGGTTGGAGACTCACAGTATACACAGCCATTTGACAAGGGGATTCGTAACACCTATTAATCAATGCTTGCACGGAAGTATGGTATTAACTATAGACTCGGCGTGACGGGGCGGTGGTGGAGAAGGGTAGCCCAAGTTTGGGGACCAGCCCAGGGCCTATGGTCTACTTAATCCGCACTGTCGACATCACTTTAGTTATAGCATTCAATTTGAGCGCACGGCCTGAAAAAAACATGTGAGCGATAAACGCCCCTGAAATGCAATATGTTATCCCAAATTAAGTGTATCTTGGCTCTGGTGGTTCAGTAATGGCTCTATGACCTTACATGTCTGGGGGTATTTTATACCTATGATGGCAGTGGGGTCCATTGCTATGAAGTGTTCCAAACATATTCAGACTGCTGCCTTGCAAATAGCAGGAATGTAAAAAAAGAAATTAAGCATGAAAAATTTCTATTGGGAACTTTGGGGTTTGCCAGAGTTTCCCTTTAATTAACAATAATAATGCGGATTGCGTTTCCTTTCTGGTTTTTCAAGGGAAAAGAAAGTAAAGAATTATAAAAACAATTTTTATATGACAGGTGATTATACGTCATTTACACTAATAGAACTATGTATCAAAGTATTGTCTGTACGCACACCAACAACATAAGCAGCAGAAACACTTCCTGTAATAGAAAACCACAATAAGCCTAAAACTTTACAATTTGTGACTTGCCGTTTTCTAGCGCTGTAAAGTTTGTATGAGTTGTCAGATGTCATTCATTGCATTGATAGACAACTAAGTTAAATGCTATCTAAACGTTTGAGAGTGTTTGTTTTTTTTAAATAAAAACGTGTATTAGTGTGTGTGTTGATAAACTTTGCAATTACATTTTATTTAAATTTCTTTTTACTTTTTAAAGATACAGCTGCTCTGTGTTCTCTATATAGAGCAGCTGTATGGTTAGCTATTGACTGAATCCGTCAGTCCCGACAGTTTTGAACTTAGATGTGATAGTTTACAGGTGGATCCTGCGTACCTGCCTTCACTGAACCTAACTGGAACAGGTTTTAGCGAAAGATACAGCTGCTCTGTATAGAGAATACAGATCAACTGTATCTTTAAAAAGTAAAAATAAATTTTAATAAAATTTAATTGCAAAGTTTATTAACACACACTAATAAATTTTTTTATTTAAAATAAACCCAGCAATTTCAAACATTTACATAGCCTTTAAAACATACGATGCAACTTTTCAAAAATTCGGTGCCAACAGGGGTGTAACTAGTCATTAGAGTGCCAAGTAGCACAACTTGGAATGGGTTCCTTCTGCAATTATATTGAACATATAGAAACATGGGATTAGGTTTTTTTCTTCCCAGGGGAAATGAGAGGAGAGGAGAAAATAATTATTAAAAGAATAATTTTTTTTCTTCCCTTCAATAGAGTGGTGTGAGGGCTTATTTTTTGAAGGAGAATTTGCATTTAAAGTACCATATAATGTAGTGGAAAATGTAAAAAAATTATTTGTGGTCTGAAATTGGAAAAAACTGTGATTCCTCTATTGTTTTTTGGGTTTATTTTTTACGGTTTTCACCGTGCTGTAAAAAGAACAACTTAACTTTATTCTGTGGCTCAATAAGATTGTGGTGAAACCAAATTTATACTGTTTTTTTTAAATATATTTTACTGCTTTTACAAAGAAAAAACTATTTGTTAAAAATAAAATGTTTTGTGTCGCCACATTCTGAGAGACATAACTTTTTTTTTTTTTTTTGTCGTTTGAGCGGTGTGAGGGCTTATTATTTGCAGGACGAGCTGTAGTTTTTATTGGTACAATTTTTTGGTACATACAACTTTTTGTTCCATTTTTTTTAGAGCTAAAATGACCAAAGAACAGTAATTTTGGCTGTTTCATTTTTTTATTTTTTTTACGGCGTTCACCGTGTGAGTTAAATAATATTATATTGTAATATTTCGGATTTTTACAGACGCCGCAGCGATACTAATTTTGTTTATTTTTTCAATAAGTTAAGAGAATTTTTTTTTTTTTACTATAAGGGTATGTTCACACGGCTTATTTTTAGCCATTTTTCGGGGCCGTAAACGCCCCAAAAAATGGCTGAAAAAACGGAAGCTGAACGCCTCCAAACATCTGCCCATTGATTTCAATGGGAAAAACTGCGTTTTGTTCAGACAGGGTGTGGCAGTTTGAAAAAAAGGGGCGTAAAAAAATGCCCAGTAAAAAGAAGTGCATGTCACTTCTTGAGCTGTTTTTGTAGCCGTTTTCCGTGGTGTCCAATAGAAAAACAGGTCTAAAAATGGCCGCAAAAAACATTTGATGCTTTAAGAACTGCTGAAAATCAGAGGCTGTTTTCCATTGAAAACAGCTCCGTATTTTACAGACGTTTTTCATGTGAACTCTCCCTCGGGGACTTGAACCAGCAATCGTTAGATCACTGCTACAATACACTGCAATACTAATGTATTGCAGTATATCTTAATTTTTGCAGGCTTCTGTTAAGCCCTGCCGATGGCACAGTTAATAGAAGCAGAGTGAAGGCAGACCTGGGGGCCACCATTAAGCCCCTGGGCTGCCATGATAACCATCAGGACCCCACGATCACGTCACAGGGGCTGATGAGCCGTTGGAGGGGACGCTCCCCTCTATCTAACGCCTTAGATGCCGTGGCATTTTAGGGGTTAAGAGGCCAGGAACAGCGTGATCTCTGTTCCTGGCCGTTAGTCCCGGGTGTCAGCTGTAAGACACAGCTGACACCCACAGCGTATGGTACGAACTCAGCTCGTGAGCCTGCACCATATATCACTCCCGCACCAGGACGTGCTATTACGTCCAGGTACGTGAAGGGGTTAAAGTGTACCTCCAACTTTGAACATCATTTTGTTTTTAGGGCCATCTTTTTCTGATTAAGATCATAATATGTACTCCACTAGGGGGAGATTATTGTAGACAGGATCAAAACAGCCTCTATTGAACTCAATAATAATTCTATATTCAGTAAGCATCTAAGCCCCTGCTAATGTTGACTGCAGACAGACAGATTTGTATCATTTAACCCTATCGCTAAAGGGAAGCAGGGGATTTTGGGCTCTGTATAAAAAAACAGAGCTCCAACACCCATCAGCTGATCTCCATGGGTCCAGTGGCTAAAAAACCCAGCAGTGGCAGCAGGCAAAGTGTGGTATTAAAGTATTCACCCCTCCTGGTGTCTTCCCTGTTTTGTTGCAATATAACCTGGAATTAAAATGGATTTAAATTTGGTTTTATGCAATGGACCTGACAAAATAATCCAAATTGTTAAGGTGGAATGAAAGAAAAGCTATTGTTAATAGAAAAAAACAAAAAAACTGTAAGTGCATATGTATTCACCCCCTTTGCTCTGAAACCCCTTAATAAGGTCTGATCAAACCAATTAATTTCAGAAGTCACATAATTAGTTGCATAATATGTGTGCGATCAAAGTGTCACGTGATCTGTCACATGATGTCGGAATAAATACATCTGTTCTGAAAGGCCCCCGAATCTAAGCCACCACTAAGAAAGTAACATGAAGAACAAGGAGCTCTCCAAACAGGTCAGAGACAAAGTGGTGGAGCAGTAAAGACCAGGGTTGTGTTATAGAAAAATATCCCTTACTAAATTATTGTGTCACAGTTAAAAATATTTTGCACCTTCAACGTGATAGTCATGTTAATCAAATGGTATAAAGCCACAAAATCATTTTAATTAAAGCTTGAAATGCAGAAAAAACACAGGGGGATGGGTAAACAACTTTGCCAGATACTGTACATACGTAGAGCCAATTCTAATGAATGGGTGACATGAAGACCCGCCCCCCCCCCCCCCCCCCCCCATCGGGTAGCCATATGCCCTAACAGAGCATTAATCATTAGACATACAGGCTGGGTGTTCTTACAAGAAATAAAGGAAAATAATTTCTATCATAACAACAAAACATGCAGCATGTGAACATGATGGAAAATGTATATTTTAGTGAATCATCCCTTAAAAGTAAAAGTGAGATACAACAAATGTGGGTGATATTGTGAAATCTGAATTGCTGCATCTGTGCCAAGTTTTTCTAAACCAACAGCATTCTTAATTGTTTTCCGGCTATTTGGCAACAGAATGAAAAGAATTTAGAACAAATTGTACATGAAAAAATATGTACCTTGTATAAGTCGCAATAGTAAATTTGGTTACAGCAAGTACAAATCACTGTGTTAAGGCCTCATGCCCACTTCAGTTTTCTTCGTCAGGATCCTATCCGTTTTTTTAACTGATAGCACCCAGACACATTCATTTCAATGGGGCCATGCACGCTTCCATTGTTTTAACGGAACCGTGCGGCCGTTCCGTCAAAAATAGGGCTGGTCCTACTCCTACTCGTTTTTGACGGAACAGTCTCGGCCTTTGCATTGATTTGGTCCGTGAAACAATGAACTGCACACGGAAGCCAACCGTGTGCGGTCCGTGATTCACGGAACCGTCATTAGCGGCCGTTTGACGGCCGACGGAAGCGTGCATGAGGCCTTATATTGTATGGAAGTGTGTTTTATTATTTGCTGCCTTGTATCACTGTTTACAGGTTTGTACGAGTGTATAACCATTTAGGGTCAGTTCACATAGCGTTTTTTAGGAGCTGATGTTGACGTGTCTGAATCAGCGTAAAAAAACACCCAAATCACACCCGCAATTATTTCAATGGGAGGTAGAGGCGTTTTTTCCCCAGGCATGCTGTTTCTTGGAGTGTTCTAAGCTTCTGACCATAGTGGCGTCACCGCTTTAGAGCCCGCCGTCATGCCCCCTCCATGTTCGGTGGTGCTGCTAGCAGCCGATATGGCTGCTACAGCGGTAGCGACGCCACATTCAATAGTATCTGCATCCTTAGGAACGGTGTGACGTGTGTCATAGTGACATGTCAGAAGTTGGAATTGGTGGGGGTCCGAGCACTGAGACCAGGGGCGGATTACCAGTTTGCCCCGGTTCTCCCTTACCGGCTGTTAAAATTACTGCCGGTTCAGAGAACAGGAGTGAAGCGGGACCGCTCACTCAACCAGTGGCTATACACTACACAATAAAAAAAGTTACTATAGTTACTATAGTTACTATAATAACGGCTCCAATTACGCCCCAAGAAGTGACAGGTTCACTTCTTTGACGCGGGCGTCTATTTACGCGACGTCTTTTCACAGCGGCGCGTAAATATACACCTTGTGTGAACAGACAAACGTCAGCCCATTGATTTCAATGGGCAGATGTTTGTCAACGCTTTCAAGCCGTAATTTCGGGCGTAATTCGGGGGTTAAAACGCCTGAATTACGTCCGTAAATAGGCCGTGTGAACATACCCTTAGAGGGCCCATGAGACAGGATCACAGGTTGTGTGATGCTGTCTGCTGGGCCCTGTATCTAAGCCAATCACATGGTAGGCTTAGATACGAGGCCCATGTGTGATCCTGTCTGATGGGCCCTGTATCTAAGCCTACCACACGTGTTACTAATCGTTTTTTGTGCGTTATCTTACAGGTTAGTTCGCTGGACTACGTCGGATTCCAGGACTACTTAGATGACGGCGTTATTATTATCAATAAAATGGTTAATGAGGGTTGTCTGGGTGGTTTTTATTTCAATAAAATATTTTTTCTATGTCTTTGTTTTTTAAACTTTATTACTACCGTCTTAGTAGTGGACGCCGGCTGATTGACAGCGTCCATTACTAAGGCGAGGCTTAGTGTTAGCCGGTGCAGAGGCTAACACTAACCCCCATTATTACCCCGGTACCCACCGCCACCAGGGGTGCTGGGAAGAGACGGGTACGATCCAGTACCTGACCATCTGTAGTGATGGTCGGGCAATGGGGCGGTCGCAAGTTGGTATTATTAGGCTGGGAAAGGCCAAAAACTGTCCCTTCCCGCTTGGTAATGTTAACCTGCTGCTGCTGCTGGCTGGTTATGAAAAATGGGGGGGACCCCGCCAGATACAACAGCAGCAGCCTAGCGTTACATGGGGGGGAAGGGTCACTGTTTTTGGCCTTTCCCAGGCTGATATTACCAGCCTGTGGCTGACCCGGTACCCGACCATCACTACAGATGGTCGGGTACTGATTCGTACCCGGCTCTTCCCAGTACCACTGGTGGCGGTGAGTACCGGGGTAATGGGGGTTAGTGTTAGCCTCTCTGCCTGCTAATATTAAGCCTCGCCTTAGTAATGGATGTTGTCAATCAGCCAGCAGCTATTAATAAGGCGGTAAAAGTAAAGTTTAAAAAAATACAAGGACATAGAAAAAATATTTTATTGAAATAAAAAAACAAACACAACCCTCATTAACCATTTTATTGAGAATAAAAAAAACGCTGTCATTGAAGTAGTCCTCGAATCCGATGTAGTCCAACAATCGAACCTGTAAAATAACACAAACACACAAAAATAATTAGTAACACATAAAAAAGCAAAACAATTCTTATACTTACATTTTCTGGGTCCAGCGCTGGAACCGCAATGTCAGCGAGCTGGTCCCTATATCTAATCCCATCATGTGTGATACTGTCTGTTGAGCTACTGTATCTAATCCTATCATGTGTGATACTGTGCTGAGCCACTGTATCTAATCCTATCCATAGTTTGTAGGGTCGTAGTGCTATAGATATGCTGTCTCCTACACACACACACACACACACACACACACACACACACACACAGGCATAGTGTGTAGTGCTATTATATTCAGGAGTACAGTGTATAGTACTGTAATATTCATTGTATGATACTATTATAGTTAGAAGCATAGAGTGTGGCATCATGAGAATTTTATCTTCGTTTACAGGTGCGGAAATGTTGGAAAAGTGAGGAGCCAAAGACATCTGAGCTATGAACTGCATAAATGGGCCGTGCCCGAGAGAAGTCATCATAGAGGTCTGGACCGGATGGAGAAGAAAAGAGAAAAAGAATGAAAAAGAATCTGAGGCGTCACCGGTGAGTCACTCAATATAAATGTTTATTCTACCTGTGACTGATCAGTACTGTAGTCACTGTATGATCTGCAGCAAGATGACGGATGGTAGCATTCTTTTTGTTAAACAGCAACTCCCAGCATATCCTAACCATTGTTCAGGCTATACTGGGAGCTGTCGTTTTATGATGTACAAATTTATATGGCAGGGGTTTAACTGAATTTGGAAATGATCTCTGCACTGAACTGTATTTGTTCTGGTGCTGTATATATGTACTGAGCTTGATTCTGGTGCTGTGTGTGTGTATATATATATATATATATATATATATATATATATATATGTGTGTGTGTGTGTGTGTGTGTGTGTATATATATATATATATATATACTGAGCTTGGTTCTGGTGCTCTATATATATATATATATATATATATATATATATACTGAGCTTGGTTCTGGAGTTATATATATATGTACTGAGCTCGGTTCTGGCGTTGTATATATGTACTGAGCTTTGTTCTAGTGCTGTAAATATGTACTGAGCTTGGTTCTGGTGCTGTATTTATGTACTGAGCTTGGTTCTAGTGCTGTATATATGTACTGAGCTTGGTTCTGGTGTTGTATATATGTACTGAGCTTTGTTCTGGGGCTGTATATATGTACTGAGCTTGGTTCTGGCGTTGTATATATGTACTGAGCTTGGTTCTAGTGCTGTATATATGTACTGAGCTTGGTTCTGGTGCTGTATTTATGTACTGAGCTTGGTTCTAGTGCTGTATATATGTACTGAGCTTGGTTCTGGTGTTGTATATATGTACTGAGCTTGGTCCTGGGGCTGTATATATGTGCTGAGCTTGGTTCTGGGGCTGTATATATGTGCTGAGCTTGGTTCTGGGTCTGTATATATGTACCTTCTCTTAAGGTAAAATTATATGTTAAATCTACTTTTACCTTAAGAGAAGGTAAATATATACAGTAAAAACGATTCACCCATTATATGGTACTTTACATGGTGCCAATAAAAACTATAACTCCTCCCGCAAAAAAATAATCCTTCACACACCACTCTATTGACGTAAAAATAAAAAAGTTATAAAGCTCCTGACCACTTCAGTGTCTCAAAGTATTCTGCTTTCTTTCTTCAATATGGCTCACTCTGCTTTTACAGCTAAATTAAAACCGTGCCAGGTCTGTGGCCGCCTAAACAGAAATCTGCAAATATATACGGTACAGCGTCTCCGGAGTTCGCGGGGGGGGGGGGGTTGGGGGAGTCCCAGACCCGAAAAAGTGCCCGGGGCCCATGGTACCTTTAATCCGCCCGTGACTGAGACCCCCACTAATCGCTAGAACGAAGCAGCTGAAGCTTAGGGCATGTTCACACGGCTTATCTTCAGCCTGATTTTGGAGTAGAATAGCCTAGTTTTACGCTCCAAAATACACTTGAAATAAGCCTGCACTCAGTTTTCATTGATTTCAATGAGAATTACACTGTGCTCTTCACATGAGGCTTATTTTTACGCTGCTGAATTAAAAAAATGCCTCGTAAAAAGGAGCATGTCACTTTTTGAGCCGTTTCTGGAGCTGTTTTTCATAGGATCAATTAATAAACAGCTCCAAAAGCGGCTAAAAAAAACCAAACTAAAATAAAGTTTTCTGCTTCAAAAACGGTATGTGAACACTCAAAATCAAAAACGTCTGAAAATACAGAGCTGTTTTCAAGGGAAAACAGAAGTTTTTCTGATTTTCAGACGTTTTTTAAACCACTCTGCACTCTAAACCACACTTTTTGCAGTGTTTTTTATTGACGTTTTTAGAGCTGTTTTTCTATAGAGTCAATGAAAAACGGCTCCAAAAACGTCCCAGGTGACATGCACTTCTTTTTCACGCGCGTCTTTTTATGTGCCTTTTTTTAAAAAGAGGCGTAAAAAAACGCCCCGTCGGAACAGAACACCGTATTTCCCATTGAAATCAATGGGCAGATGTTTGGAGGCATTCTGCTTCCAATTTTTCAGCCGTTTTTCGAAACGTTTATGGCCTGAAAAATGGCTGAAAACAAACTGAAAATCAGAGGCTGTTGTCCTTGAATACATCTGCGTAATTTTCAGCCGTTTTTAATTGTGCGTGTGAACATTCCCTTCCTCTGGAGCGGCAGGAGAAATCTACCGGAGAACTGTTGTATTGCGTTGCACTCATTCAAATGAATGAGAGACCATGTAATAAATATTTGTGTGAAGTCAATCAGAGCAGGAGCTGCTCTGTGAAGCAGTTTCCATTCTGGCTACTAGAGGAGATCAGAAGTGGGGTAACCCCTTATTTGACGTCTATACGCCCTAATTGCCCAGAAAAATCGACTTTTTATTATTATTTATAATAAAAAAAACAATAGTAGCTAAAATTAGGAAAAAAGGGCACTGTATATAGTAAATACATCGTAGTTTTGCGATAAAATAATTGGCCACACGGTTTATACAGGTGAAAAAGACTAAAAACGTGTTTGTTTCACCTGTAAAGTTGAATAACAAATAAGCGCATTGCAAAATTCAATGTAAAACACGTGCGGTTTTGCCGCACATATTTTGAATTTGTAGCACACTACTGCAATGTGTAAACATAGCCTAAGGCATCATTTACACAAGCGTAATATACGCGCGTGCGACGCGCGTGCTTTTCACGCGTGTCGTACGCACCTATATTAGTCTATGGGGCAGTGCAGACAGTCCGTGAGTTTTGCGCAGTGTGAGTCTGCTGTGTAAAACTCACGACATGTTCTATATTTCGCAGTTTTTCGCGTATCACGCACCCATTGAAGTCAATGGGTGCTTGAAAACCACGCATGCCGCACGGAAGCACTTCCGTGCGAACTGCGTGAATCGCGCAACAGCTGTCAAACTCTGAATGTAAACAGAAAAGCACCACGTGCTTTTCTGTTTACAAACATCCAAACGGAGTGTCATAATGATGGCGGCTGCGCGAAAATCATGCAGCCGCGCATCATACACTGATGACACACTTAGCTGTTAAGTGCCTTTTACACGCTCGTGTAAATCAGGCCTAAGGCCTCATGCACACGAATGATTTTTACTGTCCGCAAATACGGATACGTAGTCATTTATACTCATCCGCATATATGGCACGCTGTCCGCAAACACAGTACGTAGTGTATCCGTAGTTCATCTGTATTTACGGATCCGCAAAAAGAAAGCAGGGAGGAATCTTGGGTATTGCCCTGGCGTCGCATAGCAACGCTTCCGTAATTACAGACGTACTGGTGCGCATCCATAGCCGTCCATAATTACGGAAGCGCCCATAGACTTCTATGGGGATGCGTAATCGCGGATGAAAACTACGGTCGTGTGCATGGGGCCTTAGGGATTTTTTAGGGGGGTTGAGATAACACTAGTGTAAGAACTCCGGCATCTGAAGCCTCCTTTAAACATTTATTATCTTCAAAGTCATCAAAGTAGTTGACTATCTTGCTAGAAACTGCTGCAGGACCAATATGTATAGAATTCATGGAGCTGCTGATGGAAAGACTTTGTGTCTACACCGTGTACCAAATTATTATGCACATTGGATTTAAGTGTCATAAACATTTAATTATTAGTTTTTCAATTAAACTCATGGATGGTATTGTGTCTTAGGGCTCTTTGGATCTTTGTAATCAATCTCAGACACCTGTGATAATTAGTTTGCCAGGTGTGCCCAATCAAAGGAAAACTACTTAAGAAGGTTGTTCGACATTATTAAGCAGGCCACAGGTTTCAAGCAATATGGGAAAGAAAAAGGATCTCTCTGCTGCCAAAAAGCGTGAAATAGTGCAATACCTTGGACAAGGTATGAAAACATTGGATATTTCAAGAAAACGTAAGCGTGATCATCATACTGTGAAAAGATTTGTGGCTGATTCAGAGCACAGACGGGTTCGTTCAGATAAAGGCATAATGAGGAAGGTTTCTGCCAGACAAATTAATAGGATTAGGAGAGCAGCTGCTAAAATGCCATTGCAAAGCAGCAAACAGGTATTTGAAGCCGCTGGTGCCTCTGGAGTCCCGCGAACCTCAAGGTGTAGGACCCTCCAGAGGTTTGCAAGTGTGCATAAAGCTATTATTCGGCCACCCCTAAACAATGCTCACAAGCAGAAACAGTTGCAGTGGGCTCAGAAATACATGAAGACTAATTTTCAAACCATGTTGTTTACTGATGAGTGCCGTGCAACCCTGGATGGTCCAGATGGATGGAGTAGTGGATGGTTGGTGAATGGCCACCATGTCCCAACAAGGCTGCAACATCAGCAAGGAGGTGGCGGAGTCATGTTTTGGGCTGGAATCATGGGGAGAGAGCTGGTAGGCCCCTTTAGGGTCCATGACGGTGTGAAAATGACCCCTGCAAAGTACGCAGAGTTTATGACTGACCACTTTCTTACGTGGTACAAAAAGAAGAACCGTGCCTTCCGTAGCAAAATTATCTTCATGCATGAAAATGCACCATCTCATACTGCAAAGAATACCTCCGTGTCATTGGCTGCTATGGGCATAAAAGGAGAGAAACTCATGGTGTGGCCCACATGTTCCCCTGACCTCAACCCTATTGAGAACCTTTGGAGCATCCTCAAGCAAAATATCTATGAGGGTGGGAGGCAGTTCACATCAAAACAGAAGCTCTGGGAGGCTATTCTGACATCCTGCAAAGATATTCAAGCAGAAACTGTCCAAATACTCACAAATTCAATGGATGCAAGAATTGTGAAGGTGATATCAAAGAAGGGGTCCTATGTTAACATGTAACTTGGCCTGCTAAGTTTTTTTTTTATTGAAAGAGCTTTTGATTTCTGTAAATATGACCTCCTGATGCTGCAAATTCAACAAATGCCCATTTTAGTTCTCTTTACAACCTTTAAAATGTTTTGATCTCTGTTGTGCATAATAATTTGAAACAGTGCATTTTGAGTTTTTTACTTCTGAAAAAAAATCTGTTATCAGTAGGACATTTGTTCAATAAAATTCGCATTATACTCCAACGGTTGATGGCTTGAAGATTATACTGACTGTCATCTGCATAGACTATTTAGAAAAATCAGCGAAAAATAACATTTGCATAATAATTTGGAACGCGGTGTAGTTGTAGAAATGTCTCATTGTTCAATTACACTAGCCCTGCGGCAATCACAATGCTCTCAGATTGGTGATATTTTAAGGAAATACGTTGATAAATGTTTTTGTTGTGGAAAGGTTGATACATGATCCTTATTGTCCTAAAGTATCCTTCAATCATTAAACCACAAGAATACCACTCGCATGAATGCATATTATTTGCATAGAAATGTGACCTTTACTAAATAAACTACCACATCATGTATGGTGGTCAAAGTATCTTCTATCTTACCCTGATCAGATTAAATTAGGTTTCAAAACAAACTGAGACATCCTTCACATCTGCGCTAGGGTCCTGTTCCGATGGAGCTTTCCGTCGGAACAGGACCCTGACTGGCACCGGATCCGTCACCATTAAAATCGATGGTGATGAAAATGGAAACCTTTGGTTTCCGTTTGTGTCAGTCAGGGTCCCGTTCCAACGGAAAGCTCAGACAGAACGTCGGAACGGGACCCTAGCCCAGATGTGAACGAAGCCTTAGTAGTTATCAAGGTAAAAGAATATTTCAAAATCATTTATACTGGGATTTTAGAAAAGTCCCACGCGCTATTGTCGTGTTTTAATTTGTCAAAGAAAACAAATATGAAGACAGCTTAATGCACAACCTTAAAATGCTTGTGTAGCATCCACGGCCGCGGACCGTCGGGAATACTTACCCTCCAGCTCTCACTTCTGCTCCTGTCTGCTGTGTCCCGTAGGGTGCGCACACACGCTCGTGTCTGGCCTTAAAGGGACAGCACGCACACATGGGAATCATCATCATCAATTAGCCCATGATTCCCCTGGACTATAAGAAGGGCCCTGCCCCTTTGCTCATTGCCTGAGCGTTGTTAGTATTTCCATGTCAGTCTTGCAAATGGTCCATTAGTGTAATCCTGTTCCTGTTGTTACCCGTGCCCTGTTACCTCTATCCCGTGCTGCGTTCTTGTTCCTGAGCATGTTAGTGCTGGAGTCGTGTCCTACTGTAGCTGCTGTTATCTGCCACGTCCAGTGTCTTCTGTCACGTCCAGTGTTATCCGCCACATCTGGTGCAACCTGCTGCACCTGCTGACATCCGCCACGTTTGGTGTAACCTGCTGCACCCACCTCCATCCATGCTAAAGCCTTGGCCACTGTCTGGACTATTCAGGTACCCTAGTGCGGGACTTTGTATTGATTAGGTGCTCTGTTGTTTGGCCAGCTGCCTCCCCACTACGGCGGTGCGGCCTGGTCGGTCCACATACCCACAGACCGTGACAGATTGAAATAGAAATGTTCTCGGAAACTCCAGATTTCATACACAACCAGTAGGTAGATCTGAATCACACTGCAAGTTAAATGGATAGAACGTGTTACCTGTCCAGGATCCTGCTCTGGTCACTCCTGTAGGCAGCCTCTCATAGTTGCGTCCCGTCTCCTGGATGCCGACACCACAAATTATGCTCCTGGGAAGTGAGCGTTTCAGTTCCTCTTCTACAGAGCTAGCTCTCAGCTGCATTGCATTTTAATATCTTCAGGTTGTCTTCTGGTTACAACTCCTGTTTGTGGCTCCTAGCTTGGTTATGGTTTGCACTTTGGTTTCCGACTCTGGTTTGTCTTCTCGCTACATCTTCAGCTGATTTCATATGGTTACCACTCTTGTTCTTGGCAATGACTCCAGCTATATCATTGTCTACTCCTCCAGTTCTGCTGTTTTTGTCTCGTGGCAATTGCCTCCAATTAGAGATTATTTTGTGGCACGCAGCCTGGACATTTCACTGCAGCAAAAAACTTACCTCATTGTAGGGTGAAGGTTAAGGCTGAATCTCTGGGATGAGCTAGTATTGGTGGGGAACTGCTACATAATGCTTGTCTCCTATTGTTTCAATGGTCTTTTAAGCCTGAAAGCTGCACTACAAAAGGTCTCAGCTTCAGCTAGTAGAGTTGGTTCTACCACCATCAACTCATCATGCCCTGATCTGCCACAGAGTAGTTCAATGTCTAGTATGCCATGGTGCTCAAGTTTTGACCATACAAAGACTGTGGTCCAGAAATGTGAGCTTCTGGACCTTTTCATGTATATACTGACCCCTTTCATTGGACTTGTCTGTCATTTGCTGCGCTGCACTTGTGAATAGGCTCAGGTGAGGTTAGGCAGTTGTTCTGTTACTTGTTGGCTATCGCCATACACCACGGACTATTCTCTACACTGTACAAGAAGGGCACTGCTATGGTTTCAATCTCCATGCATTTGTTGGGTCCCTAAGATATAAAGATTCCTAATAAATGAAACTTTATCAACATTTGAGTTTCAGACACCAATTTAGACTAAGTATTATGATGTTGGATAATGTGAAGAAAAAGAAACTTGAAATTGTTTCAGTATGTTATTTTATGAGCTACTTTCTTTTACATTCATTTGGAGAACATGTCTATTTTCCTGCCAGGGCATGATCAGAGCAAAATGGGTACACTTTATTATTATGACAATGACATCACCTCTTCTCAATAATAGTCGCCAAACTATTAGCTTATATGGAAATTAGTAAGGGAATCTCTTTGAAGAAATAATAGAAAAACATGATAAAAAAATTAAATAAAGATGCTTATGGTATATTTAGATTAGAATTGCTTGACCATGCTGGAAATACATCTCTGTGCTCGCTGTCTGGTTGTCAAAGGAAAAACAGGAGAAAAACATGGCTCTCATTGGGCCCTCTTATATCATCCATTTCTGTTTATGCTATAAAAAACAAAACAGACAATGGAGACATGTTCGGTTTCGAAACAGTCTGCTGTTAAACAGTCTGCTGTTGTTTTATATACCTGCACCAATAAACCTTTCAATTACTCACCTTGTCTCCATCCATGAGACAAATGGATCGTATTCATCACGGATGGCATACCGATCGGCAGCGCCTGGAAAATACCCGTTCTTTCTTCTTTTTATCCCTTCCATATCAGCATTGAGACTTCTTGTCAAGTTCTCAAACCGGGTCCTGGGCTGCAACCGAACTCCAATACCACTATACCATCGAGGTATCTCGGATTCTGCTCCACTGGATGTTATGCTCCCAGCATAACCGCACAAGGTTAGCATCACTTGCACTCTGTTCACACCCGTATACACAGTTTCATGCACTATTGTGCGCTTTGTTGTTTTTTCTGTCAATGGAGACATGTGGCACATACATTTCTAGTGTATGCCAACAAGTGAGGCTATGCCCACCTTCACAATAATATTTTTTATTGTTCCATCTAAAATGAAAAATAATGTTTCCATGGTAAAAGAGATGAAACAAACCCTGATCCTCATATTACCTTCCATTGGTCCCCTAACTCTTAGTAACAGACATTTAGTAGGTAAGTAAGAAGTAGGGGACATAACAAAGGTGTACAAAGCCTTTAAAGGGGGTTGACCCATCTGAACAACCTCTTTCAATATCCCATACCCTATTACATGTTTTTTTTTATTAAAGGTCTCGCTAAGTTACAGCAGCTCTTTCTCTGATGGCTCTGCCCATCCTTGTAATACATGGATGACCATTCATTTGAATGGCCGCCATGTAATACTACAAATCCCCTGCACTGGCCAATCACTTGCAACTAGGGTCATTTTTTTACAGGTTAATTTACAAATAACTTATTTAATTTATTAATGATATGTCATGTGTGTGAAATGATAACAAAGTTTATGATACAATTACTAGAACACGTGCCCATGTTTTGTATATTTGGAGAGTAAGCCCACTGAATAATTTCCTTTGGTGGGTCCATGGAATCCCAGTCCCCAGTCTGTTAGTCCCTTAGTGCTCAAGCACATGGCTGTAATGTGGGTCCATGTGGAAAATGGCAAGAATAGGATGGGATTGCATCATGTGTAATCAGGAAAGTTTTCCCAAAAAAACCTTCTATATCTGGCACTAAATATGCATCAAATATACACAGACCTACGTTACATTGTGCATGCGCTCTTAGAAAAATTCACTTGGACCAATCGATAACTGAGTTACAAATGGCAAACCCAATAGAAGCTGTCCAGCAGTTTACTAGAAATTAACTACATTAATGCAGAATAAAGTATGTGGAATAAAACCTATAAAAGATTGTATACTTTATTATGAGTCAGTTATGTGAATATACTGAATAAAGTGCCAATGTACCCTGCAGTACAGTATATTTCATAAACATGTAGATGGAGTTTTAAGAGTACATAGCTCATGCAGTATAAATGATATCTCCTTTATTCATCTACCAACCTTGAGCATTATATCTGAATGGCGTCTGCTCACCTTCAATGTTTTCATGCATTAGCTATTAGCAGGTAATCACAGTAAAAGGAAAAGACCTGCGTTATTCTGTTAACTCCAAACAGACAGTCTTCGCCTAAACCAGGGGTCTCAAGCACACGGCCTGCAAGCGGCCCCTGGTGCTATACATATATAACATTAAGTAATATACAAAAAGTAACTTTTGATCCAGGAACGCAAAAATTGGCAGCATTTTGGAACTGTACAAACTCCCCTGTGAAGTTCTGGTGTCTGAAAGGCTTTGCCCTTTAATGCTACTTGAGTGAATCACAAATTTACACTTGAAAAGCGAATATTCAACGACATAATAGTTGCTAAGAAACCTATTATCTGTCAGAGTAAAAAGACCTGAATCCAGTAAAAACAGAAGAGAAACGAAGATTGATTTGCACCATTTTAACAAGAGAAGCTCTTTTTCTTCTCTTGTTTTCGCACTCAGAATGCTTTTTTAGGGTAAATCAAACTTTTTTTTATTGCAATGTCAAAATCATACATATGGGGTACACATACTTGTCTGTGCGAGCACTGACAAATGGGTGTTACGGTTCCTCTTGTCAAAGGGCTGTGTCCCTGTTTACTGACAGTCCCCAACCATCGCTAACTGTATCACACTGTGTAGGGACACATCCTCCTGAAAATGGGAATGGTAGCACGCATTTGTCTATTAGTCCTGTGTACACAAAGACTTTATGTGGAATACAAGGATTTCCTACAACAGACATATCAGGAGAGGGGACAGATCCTCTATAGATCCAGTGACTCACAAGTGATGATGTCACGAAGCGGGTTAGTGGACCCACTCGGCCGTACCGCCATAGCGGGGAGGCAGCTGGCCAAACAACAGGAAACCCCAGCAATACAATGTCCCGCACAAGGGTACCTGGATAGCCCGGACAGTGGCCGCAGCTCTGGCACTGATGGAGATTGGTGCAGCAGGTAACGCCAAACGTGGCAGATGACACAGGTGCAGCAGGTTGCCCAAGACATGGCGGATTCCTCTGGACGTGGCAGATGACACAGGACGTGGCGGATTCCTCCAGACGTGGCAGATGACACAGGACGTGGCGGATTCCTCCGGACGTGGCAGATGACACAGGACGTGGCAAACTCAATACTAAAGACACAACACGGGAAACAGGAACAAGGCACGGGTAACAACTGGAACGGGAAACACTAATGGACCATTTGCAAGACAGACTGGGAAAACTAACAATGCTCAGGCAAGGATCAGAAGGCCTGGGGCCTTCTTATAGACCAGGAAATCATGGCAGTTGATGATGATGATTTACTAAGTGCCCTTTAACTGGCCCTTTAAGGCCGGGCACGAGCGTGCGCACGCACCCTATGGGACACAGCAGAACGGAGCAGAAGGTAGTGCTGGCGTCTCCTAGGACCAGCGCTCACGGATCCATGGCTGCGGGCGTCGGGAGGTGAGTAAACCCGACGGCCCGCGGCCATGGACGCTACAGTATCCCCCTCTTACGCCCCCTCTTCTTGGGGCCAGAGCGAGAGAGGAATTTCTTAATAAGCGCAGGGGCACTGAGGTTCTCTTCTGGCTCCCAGGACCTCTCCTCAGGACCAAACCCTCTCCAGTCCACCAAATACAAAGTCCTTCCTCCTACCCTCTTGCAGTCCAGGATCTCCCTCACCTCGAATATATCAGATCAGAAGAACCGCTGGGAGCAACTGTGGAACTAGAAGTTTTGCTGTAGCGGTTCAGGACCGCTGGCTTCAGGAGGGACACATGAAAGGAGTTGGGGATTCTGAGGGTAGGAGGCAGCCGCAGCTTATAGGAGACAGGGTTTATCTGTTGCAGAATCTCGAAAGGACCAAGGAACCTGGGAGCAAACTTGTATGAGGGTACCTTCAAGCGAATGTTCCGAGAGGACAGCCAGACTTTAGTCCCCAGAAGATACTGAGGCGGCTCTCTTCTCCTAGTATCTGCTTTTCGCTTCATGCGATCGACTGCCAGTAAAATAGAGGACCGGGTCTGTTGCCAGATTTGCAAAAAGTCCCCATAAGCATAGTCAGCAGCAGGTACTTGAGATGTGGTCGACACTGGAAGAGGGACTCTAGGATGTTGACTGTACACAATGTGAAATGGAGTGGAAGTGGTGGACTCACTGGTGTGGTTGTTGTATGTGAACTCGGCCGATAGAAGAAGCTGTAACCAGTTATCTTGCTGTGAAGAGATGAAGTGGCGGAGATAATTCTCCATGATCTGGTTGATCCTCTCAACTTGCCCATTGGACTGGGGGTGATAAGCTGAGGAAAAGTCCAATGTCACATCCAGGAGTTTACAGAGGGCTCTCCAGAACTTTGATGTAAATTGAACACCCCGATCTGACACGATGTGAAGAGGCAAGCCATGCAAGCGAAAGATGTGTAGAATGAAGAGACTCGCCAGACGAGGAGCAGTAGGTAGGCCCGTCATTGGGATGAAATGTGCCATGTTAGAGAACCAGTCTACCACCCCCCAGTCAGTGTTGCATCCTGCTGAGGGGGGAAGGTCTGTGACAAAGTCCATCGCAATGTGCTGCCAGGGGGCATTGGGTACAGGCAGAGGTTGAAGCAGGCCGGCAGGCTCGGAGTGAGTCACTTTGTTAGAGGCACACACCGTGCAAGAAGAGACAAAGTCCAGAACATCTTTAGGTAGCATGGGCCACCAGAAGTGACTAGCAATCAGGTCTCGGGTTTTACGGACACCAGCGTGCCCAGCCAGTCTAGAACTGTGTCCCCAGCGGAGAATTCTTCTCCTGTCTGCCAACCGAACAAAAGGAGGGATGTCTCTAACCTGCAGAGGATTAGCAGTAACAATGCAGGATGGGTCTATGATAGTCTGAAGGGACTCCACCGTGTCTTCCGTCTCAAACGATCTGGACAGGGCATCGGCGCTCACATTCTTGTCCGCAGGACGGTAGTGGAGCACAAACTGGAAACAGGTGAAGAACAGCGACCACCTGGCTTGACGGGGATTCAGTCGTTGTGCAGACTGAAGGTAGGTAAGGTTATTGTGGTCGGTGAAGATCAGGATGGGGTGAGCAGCGCCCTCTAGAAGATGTCTCCACTCCTCCAGAGCCAATTTGATGGCCAGCAGATCCCGATCTCCAATGGAGTAATTGCGCTCAGCAGAAGAAAAAAGTCTTGAGTAGTAGCCACATACTACTACCTTTCCTTTGGAGCTCCTCTGGAACAGAAGTGAACCTTCACCAACAGAGGAAGCGTCCACTTCCAGTGAGAACTGCGGAGATACGTCAGGATGATAGAGGATCGAGGCTTTCTTGAGGCTAATAAATGCGGACTCTGCCTCTGGAGTCCACACCTTGGCGTTCACACCCTTCTTGGTAAGGGTAGAGATGGGAGCCGTCAGAGAAGAGAAGTTAGGAATAAACTGCCGGTAGAAATTGGCGAATGCCAGGAACCGCTGTATGGCCCTTAAGCCTTGAGGACGTGGCCACTCCAGGACAGCTTTCACTTTCTCAGGATCCATCTTGAGGCCTTGATCCGAGATGATGTAGCCCAGGAAGAGCAGAGAACTCTTCTCAAAGACGCACTTCTCCAGCTTGGCGTATAAATGATTCTCCCTTAATCGTAGTAGAACCTGATGGACATGCCTCCGATGAGTCGTTGGATCTGGGGAGAAAATCAAAATATCATCGAGATAAACAACAACACAGACATAGAGGAGATCTCGGAAGATATCATTAACGAACTCCTGAAACACTGCGGGAGCGTTACACAGTCCGAAGGGCATCACTAGGTATTCGTAGTGCCCGTCCCGGGTGTTAAATGGCGTCTTCCATTCATCACCCCGGCGAATCCGGACTAGATTGTAAGCCCCCTGCAGGTCTAGCTTAGAAATTTTTTTGGCTCCTCATATGCGATCAAACAGCTCAGATATAAGTGGCAACGGGTATTTGTTCTTGACTGTGATCTGGTTGAGACCATGGTAGTCAATTCTGGGTCGAAGGGATCCGTCCTTTTTAACGAAGAAGAATCCACACCCCGGCCGGGGAGGAAGACTTTCGTATGAAACCCCTCTCCAGATTCTCCTTGATATAGGCCGACATGGATAGAGACTCAGGCAAGGAGAGAGGATATACACGACCACGGGGGAGAGAGGCATTAGGAACCAGTTCAATGGGGCAGTCATTAGTCCGATGTGGAGGCAGCGTCTCAGCCTCCCTCTTGCTGAAAACATCTGCATACTGAGCAAACTGGGGAGGCAGTCCCACCAATGACTGAGGCAGAGGAGGCTTGACAGGATGGATCTGCAACAGACAACGACCATGGCACTTGGAGCCCCATTGGAGAACCTCTCCAGAATTCCAGTCCAGGACTGGGGCATGTAGTCGAAAGCAAGGCAGGCCCAGCAGAACAGGATTGATGGCAAAGCAAGGAAAGAAATTAATTAAAAATGCAGGACTCCAACTTGGAGCTTCAACGGCTTGGTTTTAGAAATGATGGGATCAGGCAGAGGTAGTCCATTAACTGAGGCAACAGCCAAAGACGTCTCTAGGGGGACTGTGGGCAACTGAAGATGATCCACAAGCTCTTTCTGGATGAAGTTTACAAGATAGGCAGAGACTTGATACGTCCTCTCACCGGATACTAGGGTCACAGGAATAGTCAGCTTGGAACTGAATGCTTTATTAGGTACCGTTCCATCTAGGGTTGTCTCTCCAATCAGTCCTAGGCAATGGGGTCTCTCTGGCCTCTGGGGACATAGACGCACAATATGGCCTCCGTGGCCGCAATACAAACAAAGTCCAGAAGTGCGTCTGCGTTGTTTCTCCTGGGTAGACAATGTGACATAGTTACTCTGCATCGGATCCTCTGGTGGGATGACTGAGGAGGATTGCTGGAAAGTAGAATCCAGCCTAGGAAGTTCTCTCTCCCGGAGAACCTCTTGCTATAGGTGCAGGAAAAAAGAGAGAGTCTCCGAGGGGCGCTGCTACACTCTGGATGACATATAGACCCGTGAACTGTAATAAGTCAGGTATGAGGTAGAAATAAATATCAAAGGTTTATTGTGGATGATAAAGGCTACGCGTTTCAATGCCGCACCGGCATCTTCATCAGGCCGAAACATCTTCATCACATGGCCTGATGAAGATGCCGGTGTGGCATTGAAATGCGTAGCCTTTATTATCCACAATAAACCTTTGACATTTATTTCTACCTCATACATGACTTATTACAGTGCATGGGTCTATATGTCATCCAGAGTGTAGCAGCGCCCCTCGGAGACTCTCTCTTTTTTCCTGCACCTATAGCATACTATTTGCGGTCTCCTGAAGGATTACCGACATCGAGTCTCGGCAGCAGCACACACACGATTCAGAGCTTTTTATTATCTTCCACTAGGTTAGTAGTATTTCACCTACTCTACTACATTTTTCCTGGGTAACCTGCACTATGTGGCGCCGTGTTTTTCGTTCAATTTCTCTTGCGGAGAACCTCTTGGGAACGCTCCTGGATCCTCATGTCAACCCGGGTGGCGAGTAGGATAAGATCATCCAGGGTAGATGGCAGATCGCGAGCAGCCAGCTCGTCCTTGATCCCTGAAGACATTCCCTGCCAGAATGTGGCCACCAAAGCCTCGTTGTTCCAGGTCAATTCAGCAGCCAGGATACGGAACTGGATGGCATACTCGCCCACGGAGAGGTCTCCCTGGTGTAGGGTCAGCAAGGATGCAGCAGCCGAAGAAACTCTCCCAGGTTCCTGTAAGTCACAGGTCTCCGGTCCCTGATGTTCCCACAGAGGATTAGCCCATGCCAGGGCTTTGCCAGTAAGAAGAGAAATGATGAAGGCGATCCTGACGTCATCCGAAGAGAAGGACCTGGCATGTAGTCTGAAGTGGATCAGGCACTGATTTAAAAATCCCCTGCAGGTCCTCGGGTCTCCATCATAGCGTGGTTTTAGCGGCAAGAAACACAGGGGGTTGGTACCGGTACAGACAGGAAGTATAGCAGGAGGAACAGCAGGAATGGGTGCAGTGACTGTGGTTGGAGCAAGTAGACGATGGACAATGGTGTTCACTGACAGGAGGAGTTGGTCTTGTCGTGACTGGAGATCCTCCATCTCGGCCAGCATGGCTTGTGTCGTCAAAGTCTCAGGTTGACAAGCGGGATCCATGGCCTGAATGTACTGTCATGAAGCGGGTTAGTGGACCCACTAGGCCGTACCGCCGTAGCGGGGAGGCAGCTGGCCAAATAACAGGAAACCCCAGCAATACAATGTCCGCACAAGGGTACCTGGATAGCCCGGACAGTGGCCGCAGCTCTGGCACTGATGGAGATGGGTGCAGCAGGTAACACCAAACGTGGCGGATGACACAGGTGCAGCAGGTTGCGCCAGACGTGGCGGATTCCTCCGGACGTGGCAGATGACACAGGACGTGGCGGATTCCTCCGGAGATGGCAGATGACACAGGACGTGGCGGATTCCTCTGGACGTGGCAGATGACACAGGACGTGGTGGATTCCTCCAGACGTGGCAGATGACACAGGATGTGGCAGACTCAATACCAAAGGCACAACATGGGAAACAGGAACAGGAACAAAGCACGGGTAACAACTAGAACGGGAAACAATAAGGGACCATTTGCAAGACAGACTGGGAAAACTAACAATGCTCAGGCAAGGATCAGAAGGCCTGGGGCCTTCTTATAGACCAGGAAATCATGGCAGTTGATGATGATGATTTCCTAAGTGCGCACGAGAGTTGTTCTCTTTTCTTCTCCATCTGACACAGACCAGTATGGCGATTTCTCCTGATGAGAAATATTTACTCCTCGCTTCTGCAGCCACTTCCAGCCTCTACAGAAACACATAAATTCAGACACCAAGGCCCATGACCATACAGTAAAGGGGTTGTCCGGGCACGGACCGGTTTTTCATACTGATGACTTATCAATGTGCCCAGACAAACCCTTTTACTCAGACTAATAAATTAGAATGCATACAGACCCCAGACCTTCTAAACTATTGCTGTCCCCAGCCAAGACCCCTTTAAGCAAATACAGACCCCAGAACAAGCACCCTAAACAAATACAGACCCCAGAACAAGCACCCTAAATACAGACCTCGGACCAGACCACTAAATACAGACCCCAGACCTGACCCCCTAAACTAATAGACCCCAGAGAAGGCCCCCTAAATACAGACCCCATAAACTAATACAGACCCCAAACCAGACCCCTAAATACAGACCACAGACCTGAGCCACTAAACTAATAACCCCAGACATGACTCCCTAAACTAATACATACCCCAGACCAGGCCCCCTAAATACAGACCCCATAAGCTAATACAGACTCCATACCTGACTTTCTAAACTAATATAGAACCCAGACCAGACCCCCTAAATACAGACCCCCATAAACTAATACAGAGGCCAGACCAGACCCCCTAAATATACAGATCCCCAGATGAGACCCCCTAAATATACAGACCCCAGACCTCCTATATACAGACCCCAGGCCAGACCCCTTAAACTAATACAGACTCCCTAAATACAGACCCCTTAAACTAATACAGACCCCCAGACCACCAAAATACAGACCCTAGACCACCTAAATGCAGACACCCTAAATACAGACCCTAGACCCCTTAAACAAATCCATGATCCCCTTATACTTACCTCGCAACTCACCTCACATAACGGTCTTCTCTCTTGCTGCAGTTGTAGGACCTGCGGTCATGTGACCAGCAGGTCTCTAATCAGTAACAAGAACTGCAGACATAAAGTCATGTGACCTTTATGCCTGGAGGTCCTTTACAGAAATACACAATGCCTTTTTGTCGCAGTTCTTGCCACGATTTGCGGCAAAATCGCATTGTACTTAGGGCGGGTGGCCGCCCAAAATGCCCAATGATGATCCGCCATTGCTACCAGTCTACATAAAATTAGTCTGTATCTACTTTTATGGCATTGCAAAGTGTGAGACTATTATAGACTTGTATTTCTCACTAAATAACTTGAGCACCTTTTTTTAGAACTCTGAATTGTGCTGTCTCTATTATTCCTCCTGGAAATGTATGAATAAATTAACAACTGGGTATTAACATTCTGCTTTTCAATGAGGTGTGTCCCTAAACACTGAGGCCTTGTTCACATGGTATAGGTTTAATGCAGATTTTGCATGCATATTTTAATCTAATGCAGAAGAGGAGACACTATAAGACCTTTCTTTACATATTTCTTCTGTTTACGTCCTGTTACTGGTTTTGGCTTAAAAAATACATGCAAAATCTGTGTGAACAAGGCCTGATATTGTTCAATTGATAGGCGGAATGGTGATGCCCAATTGCCAATTCATTCATACATTTCCTGGAAAACTAACAGAGGAACTAACAGAGGAACAGCACAATGCAAAGAAAAGATGCTCCAGTATTTCAGGAGAAATATAAATATTTAAAAAAAACAGACCTGTCAAAAGAGCTGACCGGTCCTCTTTTTTGGAGATTGTTTCAAGAAGGACACCCCAATGTGTCTTATTATCATAGAATGGGTTCTCCCATGACGTTCCCCCTTTTTAGACATACACACGACCGTAGTTTTCATCCGTAATTAATTAATTTCTATTGGCAAAGGACACCTTTACGTATATTTCCGGATGTGTGTCCGTGCCGTAGAAATGATCCGCAAATTATAGGACATGTCCTATTCTTGTCTGCAATTGCTGCACGGACTCACCCATAGAACTCTATGGGCGCTTGAGCAATTGCGGACGGCTAAGGATGTGTATCCGTAGCCGTCGGATCCGTATTTGCGGACAGCAAAATCCCTGAGGCCTCATGAACACGACCATAGTTTCTCATCCGTAATTACGGATCAGGTAATTACGGATGAAATTTCGGACCCATTCATTTATATAGGCCACGGACACCCTTCCGTATATTTACAGATGTGTGTCTGGGCCCTAGAAATGATCTGCAAAATATAGAACAGGGGTCTCAAACTCGGCAGGGTAAGTGGGCCGCATATAGAAAAAATGGGAAGTTGACGGGCCGCATTACTTTCAAATTTGATACAACACAAAATTATTGTTAATAAATTACTTATTTGAACCACTATAACACTATATTACTATAATAATAATAACAATACTACATTACTATAAAATTAATACTACATTACTATAATAATACCGCTTGGCTTAAAATTTAAGATATATCTCCACGTGCTTATTTCAACAATCCAGTTTTCCAGTTTAAGTGTCGCTAAATGCAGTCCGGCGGCTCAGTTGGCAGCGTTTGGCAGACACACATCAAGATTGGGCAGCCTCTTTTTAGATAGTGCCACTGTGCCCTCCGTAGATGCTGCCGCAGTGCCCTCCGCGGATGCTGCCGCAGTGCCCTCCGCAAAAGCGGGCTTAGTGCCCTCCGCGGATGCTGCCACAGTGATGTCAGGGGCTTGCCCAGAGCTGGAGTCCCGGAGCAGAGCCGCTTCTAGCACTCTGCTTGGGATTCCAGCTCTGCTCCTGACATCACTGTCCATATATGGACAGAGATGTCAGGGGCAACCCCAGAGCTGGAGTCCCGGGCAGAGAGCTAGTAGGCTCTTCCTGGGACTCCAGCTGTGGTCCTGACATCACTGGGACTCCTGCTCTGGGGAATTCCACAGAGTCCCGGAGCAGAGCTTGTACTAGCGCTCTTCTCGGGACTCCTCTCTGGGGAAGACCCTGACACACTGTCCATATATGGACAGCGATGGCAGGGAATTCCACAGAGTCCCAGAGCAGAGCCTGTACTAGAGCTCTGCACTGGACTCCGGCTCTGGGGAAGCCCCAGACATCGCGTGTCCAAACATGGACACCGATGTCAGGGAATTCGACAGAGTCCCGGAGCAGAGCCGATACTAGCGCTCTGCTCGGGTCTCTGCTCTGGGGAAGACCCTGACACACTGTCCATATATGGACAGCGATGTCAGGGAATTCCACAGAGTCCCGGAGCAGAGCATGTACTAGCGCTCTGCTCGGGACTCCGCTCTGGGGAAGACCCTGACACACTGTCCATATATGGACAGCGATGTCAGGGAATTCCACAGAGTCCCGTAGCAGAGCCTGTACTAGCGCTCTGCTCGGGACTCCGCTCTGGGGAAGACCCTGACACACTGTCCATATATGGACAGCGATGTCAGGGAATTCCAGAGTCCCGGAGCAGAGCCGATACTAGCTCTCTGCACGGCTCTGGGGAAGCCCCAGACATCGCTGTTCATATGTGGACAGCGATGTCAGGGAATTCCAGAGTCTAGCGGCTCTCTGTCCTGCGGGCCGCAGATGACAGCCCCAGGGGCCGCATGCAGCCCGCGGGCCGTGTGCTTGAGACCCCTGATATAGAACATATCCTATTCTTGTCCGCAATTGCAGCACGGACTCGTCCATAGAAGTCTATGGGCACTTCCGCAATTGTGAATGTATTTGCATCCGTATCTATTGATCCGTATTTTCGGACAGTAAAAATCCTTATGGTCGGGTGCATGAGGCCTAAGAGTCAGAGAAGATGTCCTATATTAGCGGCTCCTTCTCTAAAGGACTCGGTCCAACTATGAATTAAATGATCTCCTGTTCATTTGAATGGGCGCCATGTAATACTACATTGTATTTCTGACAGCCATAACTGTTGATTCCTCAGATTTACAGAAACCAGATCCATGCCGATAAGCTGACCGTGTAAGTGGTTTCCTTTTAAAAAGGGATCGTCCTGTTGAGTCAACCCCTTTAAAGGCGTTGTACAGGAATAGAAAAAAGGGTCTGCACTTTTTCCAGAAAAAGCACCATTCTTGTCTGAGGCCTGTGTCTGGTATCACAGCTCAGCCCCAAGTGGACATTTTTTTGTATCCTGCACAATCAAATTTTTAATACCATTCATACGTTAACTGGTTGCCGACGCAGGACGAGAATACTCGTCCTGAGCGGCGGGTACTTGGTGCATCAGGACGAGTATTCTCGTCCTGTGTGACAGCCAGTGTCCGCGCGCCATGATGAGCGGGGCAACGGATGTAATACACAGCCGCAGCCCCGCTCTATCGGCGGAGAGAAGAGAAACCTCTTCTCTCCGCCTTTAACCCCTTGAATGCCGCGATCAAAGCTAATCGCGACATTCAAAGCTAAAGTGAGAAGGGGTTTCCCCATTGATCACGTCACAGGAAATCCCTGTGACGCGATCAATGGCTATACCTGGTATGGGCAGACAGCCCAAGGTCCATTGAAGGACCCCATGGCTGTCTGACCATATTCCCTGTTGTTAGGGCATACTGAGGTATGTCCTAACAACTGCCTGTGTACTATCAGTACACAGGCTAATGTACTGGCATATAGATATATGCCAGTATATTAATGTTCAAATACAAATCAAAATGAAAAATCCCTCTATGGGATTAAAAAAAAAAAGTTAAGTTAATAAAAAAAAAAGTTTTATTAAATAAAAACAAATTGTAAAAATCTACACAGAAATACACATTTTTTACAATAAATAAACTTTTCAAAATATAAGTCCCAAAACATGAAATAATATACGTACATTTGGTATCGCCACGTCCGTAACAACCTGTACAATAAATGTATAATGTTATTTATGATGATCGGTGTATGGTGTAAAAAATAAATAAAGAAAACTGCAGCAGATCTGTTTCTTCTTCTACATTGATGCCAAAATAAAAATGTATAGAAATTAAACGATAATGTAAATGTACCAAAAAAATGGTACCTACATAAAGTACAACCCGTCCCGCAAAAAAAACAAAGTCTCATACAGCTACATCGGACAAAAAATGAAAAAGGTATGAGCGCCGGGATGTAAAGAGGGAAATATTTAAAAATTGTACGGTCCTCAAGGCCAAAATTGGTTAAAAGTCACCTTTGTATCCAGCCCTTTTTTCCCAAAGCATTAACCCCTATAAGATCTTTATGTCCCCTCTCCCTCACCTCAGTGCCCGTTCTTCCCTGATCCACTCCTCCTCCCTTTTCCTCCCATTCTTTATTCAACCAATAAAGAATCACTAAACCTGATCATTTTTCATAAGAGCAACCATTGACATAACAGTGAAAATTTATTTATTTGTATGTTTGAGTACTTTGAGTGTGTACTTTAATGTTTGCGCTAATGTTTAAAATAAGCTTACTTTGAAAGCTATGTAAACATTTGCAGGGCACTGACAGATTCAAGTCTTAGGGTATGTTCACACGCACTGTTTTCAGACGTAATTCGGGTGTTTTACGCCTCGAATTACGCCTGAAAACAACGCTCCATTACGCCTACAAACATCTGCCCATTGATTTCAATGGGTTTTACGGTGTTCTGTTCCCACGAGGTGTTATTTTACGCATCGCTGTCAAAATACGGCGAAAAAAAAGTGCATGTCACTTCTTGGGACGTTTTTGGAGCCGTTTTTCATTGACTGCATTGAAAAACAGCTCCAATAACGCCCGTAAAATACGCAGCGAAAAACGCGAGTTACTACAAAAACGTCTGAAAATCAGGAGCTGTTTTCGCCTGAATCAGCTCTGTATTTCAGACGTATTTTGGTAAGATGTGTGAACATACCCTTCGGGCACATTCAGACTTGGTGGAATTGCTGTTGAATTCCGCTGTGGACAGTCCGTAGTGGAATTCTGCATCAGCCGTCTTTTACATTTGTTTCTATACATTTTTAGGAAACTTAGTTCAGACGTTGCAGAAAATGACTGTGCGGAATTTAGGCTGCGGTGCAGAATTTTCCCCGCAGCATGCTCATTCTGTTGCGGAGAAGAAGCGGAATTTCACTGCGGATTTCAACCTTTGCAATGCAAAAACTGAAATACTGTGATATCTGCAACCTCTGAATTACCTGTCAAATATGCAAATGTTGGTGCAGATTCGTTGCATAATTGCCTCGAATCTGCACCAACATGTGCAGCGGAAAAATTACGCCACGTCTGAACATGGCCTTAGGGTATGTTCACACGTCTTATTTTCACCCGTTTTTCGGGCCGTAAACGCCCCGAAAAATGGCTGAAAGTACGGAAGCTGAACGCCTCCAAACATCTGCCCATTAATTTCAATGGGAAAAAACAGCGTTTTGTTCCAACTGGGTTTTTTTTACGCGGCTGTTTAAAAAACGGTACATAAAAAAATGCCTTGTAAAAAGATGCCTCATAAAAAAACAGGGTCAATAGAAAAACAGCCCCAAGAACGGCCGCAAAAAAACACCTCAAAATATGTTTGTGGTTTAAAAAATGGATGAAGATCAGAGTCTGTTTTCCCTTGAAAACAGCTCCATATTTTACAGCCGTTTTTTGTTTAGCGTGTGAACATACCCTTAGCGAATGATACAGCTGACCTGTATAGAGAATAAAGAGCAGCTGTAGCTCAAAAAGTAAAAATAATTTTAAATAAAAACTATTTAGAAAGTTACACCAAACGCGCTGACTGACCTGTTTATTAAAAAAATAGTAATTAAAAAAAAATGCCCTGCAAAGGTTTACATAGCCTTTAATGTACAGGACAACGAAGATTTACTAGAACCTTGTGAATTTTTTTTTTTTTCTTTATCAAAGATTTTTATTTTGAAAATATAACAATACAAAAACATTTCACGGTTTGTGCAAAAAAATAGAAATTTGCACGGAGTGCAATACATTTAAGTGAAGTATCATAGTATAACAACAGTATGCATATATATATATATACATGTATAAGAACAACAGTAGAAGGTAGCCTCCCACCTATCAGAATTGAATGAAAAGAGAGATATAACAGCAATAACTGTACAATGTTCGGATCAAATCAGTGCAATAGTCAGGGAGACCGCCCCCCCAGTAAAGTGAGAAGTGACACATATAAGAGCACTTTGGACACACAACACATAACACCAGACAACAAAGGGAAAACACATACAGACAAAGCGCCTCAGGTAGGTAATATGATTCATTCAGAACATTCCATCCAGCCAGAGAGGTAGATCAGTACCACCCCGGAATCCAGACCACACCATCCAAGTTTGGACGAAGATCCCCGATTTGCCCTTATCAGCGGACAGCAACTCCTCCATCCTCATGATCCCGTTCACCTCCGTTACCCATTCCGCCAGGGACGGTACAGTATGCGACTTCCAGTGACGAGGTATCACCGTTCTCGCTGCGGTCAAGAAATGTCGAAAGATCCCCTTTTTGAGGTGTGGGAGTGATCCAGGAACCATAGAAAGCAAGCCTATGGAAGCCGAGGTTGGAACCTCAGTATGGAAAAGCTTGTTGCCTAAGTCAAAAATCTTCCCCCAAAAGGGACGTAGCATGGGACAGTCCCACCAAATATGCAGCATAGTTCCAGGAGCCCCCCCCCCCCCACACCTCCAACAATTAGCAGACACATCAGGGTATAGCCTATGTAACAAGGTCGGACAACGGTACCACCTGGTAAGTATTTTGTAATTCTTTTCCTGGGCAAAACAAGACATCGGTAACTTATGGGCTAAAAAGAAAGCGGTACCCCACTCTTCTTCAGAGTGTCTAACGCCCATTTCCTCGTCCCATGCGGCAGTGAAGGATAATTGAGAAAAATAAAATTTCGGCAGAAGGATCCCATGTAGGTGGGACAACACATGAGAAGGGGCTGTGGGCAAGGACAAGTAGAGTTCCAGAGGAGTCTTATCCTGTAGTAATACCAGACAGTCACCCATGGAAGAGAGATAGGACCGCAACTGCAAATAGGACCACCAGGTTGACCGCCTCCCCGGGCAGGCAGCATATACATCAGTCATTGGCAACATGGCACCGTCTGGAGTAAGGGTCTCAGACAAACATCCACCATTTCCTCTCTCCCAACAGAGGAATGTATCAACACCCTCCGCCGGAGGGAAAGAAGGATTATCAAATAGAGGAGTCAAGGGACCCGGGCGATGAACAAGGCCCGTAGTACCCAGGATCCGTTCCCATACCATGAGAAACTGACGTGTGAGGAAAGGTAGAGAGAGAGTTTGTCTCTGAAGGACTGACAGCCACGGCAGAGAGGATAATGCAAGAGGAGACATAGCCTTTTCAATGCGCACCCATTGCTTACCTGTTTCCGAACGGAACCAATCCGCTACTCTCATAATTATCACTGCTTGATGGTATCGTTTAAAGTCTGGGAGACCCGCGCCCCCGTCTACTTTTGGCCGGCTAAGGACAGCAAACTGGATACGAGGCTTAGAGGAGCCCCACACAAACTTGGTTATGGCCCTATGTAAAACCTGGAAAAAACTGGATGGTACGGCAATAGGGACGGTCTGGAAGATATATAGAAATTTGGGCAAGATATCCATTTTAACCGCATTGATACGTCCAAACCACGACATGCGGTTCACGCCGTATTCCGCCAAGTCCTTCATGGTACGCTGTATAATGGGCGTATAATTCAGAGCATACAAATCTGACTGTTGCGTGGGGACATGTACCCCTAGGTATTTTAAAGATGTGGGTTGCCACTTGAACGGAAAAACCTGAGCGAGATGGGCAGCTAGAGGGTGATCCAAAGAGATATTCAAGGCCTCCGATTTAGAGTAATTGACTTTAAAATTACTTAAATGACCAAAGCACTCAAACTCCTCCGTTAAAGATGGCAAAGAAATCATGGGAGTTGTGATGTATACCAGGAGGTCATCCGCGTATAACGCCAATTTATGATGCTGTGAGCCAATGCGTATACCATTAATATTAGGGTTGTTCCACAGCGCCACGGCCAGGTGTTCCATGACCAGAACATACAAAAGAGGCGAAAGTGGGCACCCCTGTCTCGTGCCATTAGCAATAGACAGAGGATCAGATAATAGTCCGTTGACACGAACACGAGCAGTAGGCCTTTGGTACAAGGCCATTATCCTATCCACCGTGGTGGTGCCAAGGCCAACCTGCGTCAGGACACTGCGGAGGAACACCCAGTGCACTCTATCAAAAGCCTTTTCGGCATCTATCGAGAGTAAGCACATCGGTATCTTACGGGTTTGGTAGTATGACATCAAAAGGAGGGTTTTGTTAGTGTTATCCCGCGCTTCCCGACCACATACAAACCCCACCTGATCATCTACGATCAAGCCAGGTAGTAACGGCGATAAACGAGAGGCAAGCAACTTCGCGAAAAGGTTCACATCTACATTGATTAGCGATATGGGCCTGAAGTTTGCGCACACCGTTGCGTCCTTGCCTGGTTTTGGTAGAAGAGTTATATGAGCCTCGAGGGATTGAGGCGCAAAGGGACACGAGGAGGACACCGAGTTAAAAACTTTCGTCAGAAAAGGAGCCAATTGATCTTTAAATGCCTTATAAAATTTGTTATTAAACCCATCGGGCTCCAGACTTGCCAAGGGCGACTCTCCAATAGCGCGCTCCACTTTGGCTTCCAAAAAATCCTCCTCAAGCTCCAAAGCCACCCCCTCCTCCAAGGTCGGCAACGCAGTATCATGAACATAACGGTCGATTTTATCCCGTAACGCTTCTGCCTGCATATCATGAAATTGGCCTTTAATATTGTATAGCGACGAGTAATAGTGTTTAAAGCAGTCAGTAATACCAACCGGGTCATGAACCTCACCGCCCGAGGGAGATGAAACTTTAGGGATATATGACGCTTGTGTACGGGGATGCAGCATCCGTGCCAGAGACCTACCGCATTTATCCGCATATTCGTATGAGTGCTTGCGCATCCGATCCTTGAACCGAGCATGTGACTGATCTATCAAAGAACGCAAGGATTTTCTCGCTGTAGTGAGCTCTGCAAAAATCTGTGAGGATGGAACCTGTTTATGAGAGGATTCCAGATCCCGTATCTAAATCAAGAGACGTGCAATAGCAAACCCCTTTTCGCGCTTCAATCGCGCCCCATGTTGTATCAGTACCCCTCGAATGACACACTTCAGTGCCTCCCACTGGAGTGGCAAGGGAGTAGCTGCATGTTCATGAACCTCAAAGAAACCGGTAAGTGAATTTTTAATGGCCACCACGCATACTGCATCCCGCAACAAATTGTCATTAAGTTTCCAGGATTGGAAATTAGGCAACGAGTTAGGAAATGTAAGGGTCAGAAACACAGGGGCATGATCTGACCAAATCATAGGTCCCACGTCAGAGGTAGGATGCCAGGTAAGCAAGTGGTGGCTAACCAAAAAAGCGTCTATCCTACTGTACATGTTATGCAATGGGGAGAAATAAGTGTATTCTCTTACCTGAGGGTGTAGGATCCTCCACACGTCAATCAACTGCATGGAATGCATCACAGTTTTCAGTGCCCCCAAATGCGACTTAGGGACAACAGACCTGCCCAAGGAGGTGTCAAGTCTGGAATCGAAAGTCAGATTAAAATCACCTCCAACAATTAGAACGCCCTCAGTGAACTCCTCCAATTTCCTTAAATACAAATCGGCCCACTCGTGCCTGGTCCTTATTGGGGAGGTACAAATTAGCCAGAGTAAAAGATCTTATTACGTATGGATAGCTTGAGAAAAACATATCGACCATCCGGGTCAACCAGAACATCAAGAATTTTATGTGAGAGTGACTTATGAATACATATACTGGCACCCTTGGACTTGGATTCCGGGTTGGTACTGTGGAACCAGGCCGGAAAATATCGATTCGTGAACTGTGGCGTATGGCCCGCCTGAAAGTGGGTCTCTTGCAGGAACAAAATATGTACCCGCTCTTTATGCATGTTATATAGAATTTGTGAGCGTTTTTCTGAGACATTAAGCCCCCTAGCATTAAAGGTACAAGTCTTCAATTGTGCCATCGCCACCTCTCACTGAAGGAGCTCGTAGAGCAATGCACTAAGTAGAGGCGAGACGAACAACAACAGGACAAACAAGGAAGGGAGACACGACCACAAAGACAAACAGACAGGTGAAATAATCACCCACTCCTTGAGCTACTCAAGGAGAAACAATCCAAAATACACCGGATATAACCAGTGAGTCCCTAAGAGGAGAAGTGTCAGGACAAGGTCTAGCCAGCGCCCCGCACCCCCCAACCCAGTACAAATATCACACATCTTAGAACCAAAGCATGAATGGAAAGAAAATCAAGGCAATTAGCTCAATATCACGAGAAAATGAAGTAATGGCCGACATTTGGTCAGGATCAAACAGAGATGCCAGCATAATAATACATTCCCGGAAATTTACACAGTTACCGCATGAATGTACAGGCATGTAATTAGTAAAAACGTAGATAATCACATAACATACATAGTGCAGTAGTACTGGCAGCTGAGGAACATTAATTAATCATGGGCAAATGGCCTATCTGATCACCTGCAGCCCCTACCTAGAGCGAAAGAACAGGCATAACTGGGTATTACATGAAACACATGAAACACATCAGACCTACACCTCCCAAGCTATAAGCAGTAACAATTGAGCTTAACAGGCCTAGGCCGACTGCTGGCCGACAAAGAAACCTCCAGACAAAATCACAGCGGATCAGCACGTCGCCCACCAGGACGACCCATTGGAGAAGCGGGAGAACGACCACGCCGGCGTGGCCTTGGACGCTGTGGTGGTAGAGGGACATACGGCCAATCAGGCAGGGAAACTCTCGGCACCTGGAGGGCAGCACAGAAGTCCGGGACATCTCCTGGATCTCGAACACTCAGCAATGTCCCGTCCCTCCGAATCTGTAGCTGGAAGGGGTGACCCCAGGAATATGAGATCTCATGCTCTCTCAGCACATCCAGTAAAGGACGTAGCACTCGGCGTTTGTCCGGGGTCATCTTGGACAAATCGGATAACAACTGGATCTTGACACCTTGTAATAAGACTTCTCCTTTATCTCGGGCCTTCCTCATGATCTGCTCCTTCAGAGAGAAAAAATGGACACGGCATAGCACATCTCTAGGCCTATCAGGATCCGGGTTACGAGGGCCAAGAGTCCTGTGAGCCCTATCCAGCTCCAATGGATCATCAGCAGGACACTCCAGCAGGGAGTTAAACAAGGACTGTAAGACAGGTATGAGTTGCCCTGAAGATATATCCTCAGGTATACCCCGGAGCCGAATATTGTTACGGCGATTCCGATTCTCATGATCTTCAGCCAGGTTAAATAGTGCATGAATCTGCTGGGAGTGATGATCCAGCCGTTTTGCATGCGAGACTTGCTGCTGTGTAACAGTGGAAACGTCGCCTTCTATGCGCTGAACTTGATCGTACAATTGAGAGACATTAGTCGTAAGAGCCTGTATCTCAGATTTATAGGTCATCTCAAGACGATTCACATAACGCTCCATGTCCTGTTTAGTGGGCAATGTGGCGAGCTGTTGTCTCAGGCCCTGTAAATCATCTCCCATGCTAGCAGAGCCAACAATGTGGGGAGAGGAATGTAGATCCAGATCCCGAGGAGAAGCAGGCATCGATGCAGACCCCAGCATGCCAGAGGATGAGGAATGAGAGACCCGGGCGCCATGACTAACACCACGTGGCGAGCAGGACGGAGCGGGAAGCGCCATGACAGTTCCAGAAGGACCCATCTCCACCCCCGCCAGCAGGGAAGGAAACGAACCCAGGGAGCCAGAGACCAAAGAGGGGGTACTGTCGATACCTGATGCTGCAGCGGCAACCCCAGAAGAAGACTCCTCTGCAAGCGGGAATCCTGTTCCAGTTCGTCTCCCCTCCAGCGGCGCCATCTTGGGAGACGGCCCGGCAGCAGCGTCGGTTAGGAATCTTTGAATGGAGCCGGCTGAAGACATCTGCCTCATACAGTATGCAGTCCCCGTGGTTGCCTTAGATTTCCTGACCATTAGGTAGGTTCAAGTGTGTCTTTTAGTATGCTTATGAGCGGGTTATGGAAGTGCAGGAACGGAGCTCTCAAGCAGCACATCTGGTCAGCGCCATGTCCAAGCCACGCCCCTCAACCCTGTGAATTTTTTAATCTTTGAAGGACAAGGGGAAGGGGCTCTGCAGACACCTACAAACTACTGGAAGGCTAACATATGTGCAGGTGCCATACAACTAAAAATACTTAAATATCCCACAACAGTAAAATCTAGCATTTGCATGTGGGCAAAGCTCATGGAACATTGGCACTCCTACTCATCATTTATCTAAAAACACCCCAACTGGCATACAATGCGGCAGCGTGTTGAGCCCTGCAGACAGCATTGTTTTTATGTGCAGTTCACTCCCTTCTTCCATGTGCACGGTGTTTCTATATGAATATATACAGAAATATAGAACGTAATTCTCATTTGCCTTATTTTTTTGATTGTGCGCCAAGAGTCAGAGTGACATTTGGATGAGATTAATTCTTCAAACAAGCTTCTCATTCATTAGTACAGCTGTCCTTGCTGATAATAAGAGCGTGACGCTTACTTTCCATGCCTAATGAAAGCTCCGCTCTCCGGCTGCTGATACAACTAAATTGTTTTTCCTCTTACCCTCCCAATCAATAGATGATTACCTATAAATAACACTTTTTGTGCTGTAAATAGCTGTCTGGCTGAGCACCTCTTTTTTACTGGCTGTGGATCTTACATTATAATGGTATAACATAGAAGCTGGGCAGCAATAATATGGCAATAATTTTGCATAGCGCCTCCAATTACTTATTCTAGTTCTCGAAATACATTTATTTTGATGCATAATCTCCGAACAGCTAATATATGACACGTGTCTTTAAATAGCTTTTAGATCATATTTGTTATCTCTACAATCAGAACAAAAGATTTTTTACATCATTAGGGTTGATGCAATATCAGAGCTCCGTACAAGTATGGGCCTATACTGTTCCTCCATATGTCGTCAGGTATACAGAGGTTTTTTCCATATGAATCAAACGGAAAAAAAGTTGAAAGAATTGATTTCACCTGGTAGAAGACATGCAACCAAAATCCACATCGCGTTAAATAGCCGCATGGCAAAAAGACGGTGCCATTTGGCACATGTAAAGTTACCCTTACTGAAGATTTGGATAAGTATAATAAGGGTATGTTCACACGCAAACGCAAAATACGTCTGAAATTACGGAGCTGTTTTCAGGCAAAAACAGCTCCTGAATTTCAGATGTTTTTGCAAGTACTCACGTTTTTCGCGCCGTCTATTACGGAAGTAATTGGAGCGGTTTTTCATTGGAGTCAATGAAAAACGGCTCCAAAAACGTCCCAAGAAGTGTCCTGCACTTCTTTGACGCGGGCGTACTTTTACGCGCCGTCTTTTGACAGCGACGCGTAAAATTACACCTCGTCTGAATAGAACATCGTAAAACTGATTGCAAGCAATGAGCAGATGTTTGCAGACGTAATGGAGCCGTCTTTTCAGCCGTAATTCGAGGCGTAAAACGCCTGAATTACGTCTGAAAATAGGTTGTGTGAACATAGCCTAAGGCATTGCTGATGACGATGTTCCCAAATGTATTAATGGAACTATAATGTTAAAGGGTTTTTTCACCTTGGACAATCCCTACTTCATAGAAGTGTGCCCTGTTGAGAAGCTTATAACTGGGAGTCGCACAGATGGGACCACATCAATCATATGTTAACTCTATGGAAACCCAGCACCAAGTGTTTAATTCCCTTGCAGCGCCACCACAGGAGATATTATGCATTACACAGTTTCTTTTGAAACCAATAGTCTGTCCGTGTAATGTATTGACATGCCAGGTCCTCCAGGTCCAGGCTGATGAGCTATTTCTCAAAAAAACATATTAGTCCTTTTTTATAATTTGACCTGTGTGTGAATAACAACTTTATAACTTAAAACTGACTATGCACCGTATAGCTGGAAGATTTGACTCTCAGGTACTCTGGTCCAACATTGGGCAGTTTTGCAGAAAAAAAGATGACTGCACTTTGTAGTAGACAGCCAAGTATATAACAGCGACTTGTGACCTTCGCAACAGACCCCAATGCCGGGGGAGACAATTACATTTAGCTATGACGGTGGCACACAGGTCTCAGTATAAACCAGTCTGTTACATAAAAATAATCTGAACATTACACATGCCGAGAATTATACAATTCTCTGTGTGAAGTATTCAGCACCTTGTGAAGGAACAATAGTCTCCCTCTGGTTTATACTTGTCTGCCCTCTGCAGGACTCAATAATCAAGTTCTAGTCTAAGGAAAGCACATTCTAAAGACAGCCTACAATTACTTATAAATTGGATTATTAACCTTCACCCCAATGTAAGTTGCTGATTTCCGTGTCATTATGTATGATTTTAAAAAGAATATGTGGAGAGCTGATATTAAAGTACAGAATAAATGACTTAACTTTTTCACTAAAGTTTTTGCCTAATACACTTTTTCTCTGTTTCACTCCTGGTTTTGGCTGCCAAATACTGATGCAAAATACTAACCAAAATACTGCCGTGTGAAAGAGGCCTATGCTTATGGGTAGTGAACGCTTTTCGGGAGTGACCTTGGGTTGTTTCCAAAGTTACCTTGATGTGCAATCCCACATTACTACTTTTAGGCCTGATTCAGACGAACGTGGCGTTTTTGCACACGCAAAACACGCAGCGTTTTGTCTGCGCAAAAGCCACTTGACAGCTCCGTGTGGCAGCAGCATATGATGCGCGGCTGCGTGGTTTTCGCGCAGCCGCCATCATTATGACACGCCATTTGGATGTTTGTAAACAGAAAAGCACGTGGTGCTTTTCTGTTTACATTCATCCTTTTGACAGGTGTTGCGCGAAACAGCCAGTTCGCACGGAAGTGCTTCCGTGCGGCATGCGTGGTTTTCACGCACCCATTGACTTCAATGGGTGCGTGATGCGCGAAAAACGCAGAGATATTGAACATGTCGCGCTTTTTACGCAGCGGACAAACGCTGCGCAAAAAGCGCGGACTGTCTGTATTGCCCCATATACTTCTATTGGTCCATGCGAGCCGCGTGAAAACCACACGACCTGCACGGACGCAATTCACGTTCGTGTGAATCGGCCCTTAGGGTATGTTCACGCGGCTTATTTTGAGACGTTTTTCTGGGCGTAAATGCCTCGAAAAATGCCTGAAAATACGGAAGCTGAACGCTCCCAAACATCTGCACATTGCTTTCAATGGGAAAAACTGCATTTCGTTCCGAAGGGGCGTTTTTTATGCGCCCGTTTGAAAAAAACGGAGCGTAAAAAAAAGCCCCGTAAAAAGAAGTGCATGTCACTTCTTGAGACGTTTTTTGGAGCCCTTTTTTGGGTCAATATAAAAGCACTTTCGCCATGGTTTTTGTGTGTTCTTTTTGTATGCTGTTCATCCGGCAGTTTAATTAATGTGTTAACTTTATTATTCATGTTGTCATATGTTTTTGTTTTTTTACACTTTTATTAAATTTTTTCCTGTAATCTTTTTATTTTTTAATTAACTTTAACTGTTTTAATTTTTTTTAGCCCCACTAGGGACTTCACAATGTTATCTTCTGATGGCAGATATAATGCTTTGGTATACCAAAGCATTACTGCATGTCAGTGTAAGGGTATGTTCACACGGCTTATTTTCAGACATTTTTCGGCCCATAAACTCCCCGAAAAAAGTCTGAAAAAAACGAAAGCTGGACGCCTCCAAACATCTGCCCATTGATTTCAATGGGAAAAATGGTGTATCATTCCAGCTATTTTTTTACGCGGCCGTTTGAAAAAATAGCGCGTAAAAAATTGCCCCATAAAAAGAAGTGCATATCACTTCTTGAGCCCTTTTTGGAGCCGTTTTTCATTGTGTCAGTCAATAGAAAAACAGCTCCAAAACTGGCCACAAAAAACGTTTGGTACTTGAAAAACAGCTGAAAATCAGAGGCTGTTTTCCCTTGAAAAAAGCTCCGTATTTTACAGCCGTTTTTTGTCTGGTGTGTGAACGTACCCTAAAACTGACAGGCAATCTGTTAGGCCATGCCTCTCGCATGGCCTAATACGCATATAGCCAGGGCAGGCCTGCGGGCCATGCTATGTAGCAGTCGCTATTGACCGCGAGTCCTAGCCGTTGCAGCGGGAACAGCGGGCTGTCATTCACAGCCGGGTTTATGCGGTGATCGTGTGGGCACAGCTTCTGTGCCCGCACGATCACAATCACGTAGATGCATGGCGGAATGCGCGAATGGCTACTTTCTATGCCGTGCATGTACGTCATTCTGTGCCAAGGGGTTAATCATTGAATTCAGATGTTTCATTCAGTCCCATTGCCAAAGGTATATAAAATCCAGCACCTCGCCATGCAGTCTGCCTTTACAAACATTTGTGAAAGAATGGGTCGCTCTAAAGAGATAACTAAATTCCAGCGTTTTACTATAATAGGACGCCACCATTGTATCAAGTCAGTTCTTGAAATTTCTTCCCTCCTAGATATTCCACAATCAACTGTGAGTGGTATTAATGTAAGTCGAAGCGTTTAGGAACCACAGCAACTCAGCCACGAAGTGGAAGACCATGTAAAATTACAGAGCAGGGTTGCCGAGTGCTGAGGCGCATAGTGCATTATAGTCTCCAATGCTCTGCTGACTCAATAACTGCAGAGCTCCAAACCATCTGCGCAAAAACTGTGCAGCGGGATCTTCATGGCATCGGTTTCCATGGGCGAGAAGCTGCATGCAAGCCTTACATCGCCAAGCACAATGCCAAGCGCCAGATGGAGTGGTGTAAAGCTCGCCGCCACTGTACCCTGGTGTGGTGGAAACGTGTTCTGTGAAGCGACGAATCACACTTCTCTATCTGGCAGTCTGATGGACGAGCCTGGGTTTGGTGAATGCCAGGAGAATGTTACCTGGCTGACTGCATTGTGCCAACTGTAAAGTTTGGTGGAGGAGGGATTGCTATGGGTTTGTTTTTCAGGGGTTGGCCTAGGGCCCTTAGTTCCAGTGAAGGGAAATATTAATTCTTCAACATACCAAGACATTTTGAACAATTGTAGCTTCCAATTCTGTGGGATTAGTTTGAGGAAGGCCTTTGTCTGTTCCAGTATGACTGTGCCCCAGTGCACAAAGCAACATCCATAAAGGAATGGTTGGGTGAGTTTGGTGGGGAAGTTGGAACTTAACTGACCCGCACAGAGCCCTGACCACAACATAATTGAATGCCTTTGGGATGAACTAGAACGGAGATAGCGAGCCAGGCCCCCAAACCTGCATCAGTGCCTGACTTCACACATGCTCTTCTGGATGAATGGGCAAAAATTCCCAGAAGAATGGAAGCTGTTTTAGATGCAAAGGGGGACCTACTCCATAATAATGCCTATAGATTTAGAATGGTATTAATTAAAGATCCTGTAGGTGTAATGTATATGTGTCCCAATACTTTTGTCCATATAGTGTTTGTTGTGAAAGATTTATCAAAGAGGGTAGATGCAGTCATAAATTTGTTGCAAGATATGCCAATAAGACAGTATAGCTTTAACTTAGATGTCGACTACAATTACGCCACTTTTAATGTGGAACTATGTGTTTTTTTAAAACTTCAGCATCCCCAACTCGGTATCGTAATTAGGTTTTCTTCACCCACACAAAGGTTCAGCGTTCGTTGCCTTGGCCCTTTATCTAAATAACCTGGCCAAGGCAAAGTGGCTTTTTGGTGCCTCCCGAAGCACATGTGCTGGTAGCCACGATAGCTATGCCCCTGGCCCAATCTGTTGCAATTTTGCCACATTTGAAACCACAGCATTAAAAACAGTTTCCTAGAACAGTTTCTTTAAAAAAGTTGCAGCCATTATAATGTTTTTTTGATTGCACTAGTGGTGCGTTTTTCTAAACGTAGCTTCAGGCAATACAGTAGACATTAGTGGCTTATGATGTTGGCAGTGCCAAGAAACAACCATAGGGTTGCACTGCCTCAAATGTGCCTGCATAATAGGCCAACATGGCAGGCAACAGTGTTGCACCAGATCTGAACCACATTAAACTCTTGGTATTTATGAGCATTTACATACATATAATGTAACAGTCTATAAACAATATACGATGTCACAAAGCTGCATATTTTGCAACTTCAAAACGAGAGCGTTTTTTGGCTCCACAGTTTTTGCCTGAACAATATGTTCCTCACATTGCCACATTGCTTTTTATCTATTTATATACTGGAGAGATACAATGGAGTTTCGCAAGGTTCCAGACACTGAATTTCAATGGTTCAGAGTTAAATAAGTCTAAAAAATGAAAAGCAGAAGCTTCTATTTACTATTCTACTACATACATAGACAACTCTCAGCATAGTTGCCTTTGAAAAGACCTAGGGGCCACTGGCACATGGTAAATAACCATTCAGAATCTACTCCCTGGTGGCCAGTGGCACAGGAAGTGTTCAGGGACCAAGTGGTCAGTGGTCAAGCCAATAAGAGCGGTGAAAGCAGGCAATCATATCTGCCAAGCAGCTTAGAGGGTAAGGCATGGTGAAGGGTCACATGGGCCCCACAGCAGCTGCTTAAACAGGGGGAATGCAGAAGTCGTTCCATGGCCTTCAGACACTATAGGGGCAATCGCGAGAATATAGCCCCATTCACATTGCGTTTGTGCTATGCGCCGAGTGTATACGTTTTTAAACACTAAAAAAGTATTGAAACATATAGCTCGGCGTATACATAGACTATGAGGGTATGTGCACACGATAACGACCATTACGTCTGAAATTACGGAGTTGTTTTCAGGAGAAAAAGGCTCCTGCATTTCAGACGTAATTGCTCGTACTCGCGTTTTGCGAGGCGTCAATTACAGGCGTAATTTGGAGCTGTTCTTCATTGGATTCAATGAAAAACGACTCAAATTACGCCCCAAGAAGCGTCCTGCACTTCTTTGCGAGGCAGTCATTTTACGCGTCGTCTTTTGACAGTGACGCGTAAAATTAAAGGTCGTCGGCACAGTACGTCGGCAAACCCATTGAAAGCAATGGGCAGATGTTTGCCGACGTATTGAAGCCGTCTTTTCAGGAGTAATTCGAGGTGTAAAATGCCTCGTTTACGCTTGAAAATAGGTCATCTGAACCCAGCCTGATGGGTTAAATGTAGACCAAAATAGCATGCGTTTGGCCTATGTTTGTCATGATTTACGTTGGGATACTGTTTTTTGAAAGTACTGAAAAGCGTAGTCTGCTACGCTATTGTGTACTTCAAAAAAAGGTATACGCAACGTAACGTGTTTTTTTTTAAGCATTGGTCTAAATGGACAACGTATGCAAATGTAATGCTATACATTTCTATCCGTTTACATACAGTAAATCTATCCTTTTTTTTCTCTTTGAGTGCTCACTTTAAAAAACGTATACCGACGTATGAGTATATACAGATGTAAACAGAAAATGGTACACGTTTGTATACGTTTTGAATGGTCCATGTTTTTATAAAAAAAGTATATGCTGGGCGGATAGCACAAACACGATATGAATGGGGCCTTAGAGCGACATTAAATATTTCATAGCTCTAACGTCTTTAGTATGGCTATAAAAATCAATGAGTAGAAATGAGGCTTTCCGTTGCAAAGTGAATATGAGTAAGCAGCCTGAAAAGGTTTTATGGAGTTTGTGTGGGTGGGAGAGCAAGCAGGAAGATCAACAGGACCTATGGATATATAGGTACCCAAGACATAGCAGAGGGCCACTGTGCAAGAACAGTATATGGGCCCCTTGTTCTCCAATATTTCATCATAAATGTTTCTCCTTATGTTTTTCTAACAATCCATCATTAATTGTTAGCCTTAAAAATCATTATTTCAGGCATTTACATGCAGTCTAAGAGACTGAAGAAGATTGCTTTTAAAGTGACAGTGGGCCACCTTACCTATTGAGCCCCTGTGCAGCTGCACAGGTTGCACGAATGGTATGTCTGCCCTTGCCAAGACATCAAAGATGAGAAATTGTGCCATCAGCAAGAAGAGTTGTATATTGGAACATATCTAGAATGTGAAATAGGGCACCTATCTGTTTATTCTTTGGTAGTCACTGTCCAGAAAGCAGTATTAATTGGGACAGTCTGTGTTCAGTTTCTGGTGAATAGTGGTATATTGATCATGTAAATTTTTGTAGGTCCAGTGATCTGATGATCCTTGGTAGACTAGTGGCCTGCGTATCCCTAATAATCCAATGGTATTCTGATCTGCCCAATGACTTCATGTATCCCAGTGGTCTATTGGTTCAAGGAGAACCTGCAAGGCTCTAAGCTACTACTCCTCATATTTGTTCCACCCCTTGGTCTGCTATATGCAATATTTTTGTCTTTGTGGCATAGCATGCTGTGCTTCTTGATTTCCGATCCACAGCTCTGTCACTAAATACTGACACATGACAGCGCTGTGGTCAGCATCTTCCTCTAATACATGCTGAAGTAATTCGTAATTCACAGGCAGCTACAAGCAGGGATGATGTTGTGTCAAGGGGTAGGTCATCTTCTGACGGCAGCCACGGTAGGGGAAGCATAACTTGGTGTTTTGGGCTGATGCCTCAAGTGGCCAGAACTGTCATTGATGAAAAGCATGCTTTCATTTATGCACACCTCAATTACACATTTTGCAGTTTCTGGAGTAGCTGAAATTTTCCTGCAATGTCTACAAGCAGACTTTTTTTTTAGAGTCCACTCTAAGTAGCTATCTACACACTGGAATCATGCATTAAATATCTCTTAATAGTATTCGCCCTGCATGCCTTCCTCTCTTCATTTCTAGCCAGACATTGCTACCTTGTCATTGAATGGGTTAAATGCTGAATTAGTGACAGATACTTGTAAGAACTCCAGATCCCAGCTTTTGTATTATTGTCGCCCACAATCCGGAAAGGCGTTGGAGTTCCTATAATACATAGAGCCACTTAGTAGTGTTCACTTGCCCACTTATCACTGTCGGGAGTAGGTGTTTCTCCTGCCTTGCCATCCTTTGCACACTCCACATGACTCACAGGTCGCTGGCTCATTTAGTTAAATGCGTGAATGATACGCACAGAGATTCAATTACATAGGAGCACTTTGACAAACTTACCATGGCAACACAGGCTTTATCTGCACACAATGAGCCCGTCTCATTGCTCTTCACTTCTTTTATTTGAAAAGCAGTTGTTTTTTTTCTTTTTTCCTTTTTTTTCCCATTAGATTGCACTGATTCTGAGGCTCATATTTATAGTACCTTGTGGGGCCAGGGTTTTGCTTTATAACAAAGCAATAGATTGCAAGTTAGCACCATAAGCTACCACTGATAGATCACGGTACATAAAAACATGACAATCACATAATCGCCTCTCTCTTTGGCTAATATTTTTTCAGAAACTAGATCCAGTTACTACTATTGAGAATAATATCGCACTATTAGACACGAAGATGAACTGCATCGGATTTGTTTTATTACAGCAAATGTTTGGAATAAATTAAATTGTATATTCATCTTTGCAACTCTTTTTTATTGCTACTATCCAACAAAAAAAACAAAGTTAGGCAATTTTGTAAATGGTCTTAAAAAAAATCTATCATTTTGTGTCAATAGCTACTATGCAGTTTTATGTGTCTTCATGGTAACAGACTACAAACACACCCTGTGTAGTCTGATCCTGCAGTCCTACTCTTTTCCATCTGTCTCCTACTTCTTGCTAACATAAAATTGGTGAGTTAGCAAGATGTGGGGGAGAGATAGAAGGAAATATTACTGCAGTATCAGGGTTTGTTTGTTGTCTTTTACCATAGACACAAAACGGTAGAATATTCTGAATGAAGAGTATTTGCAAAGTCTCTTTTTTTTGTTTTGTTATTTTAGATGCATTGGTGCAATAAAAAGAAAATTGGTCTCAAAGGTGTACTTTCCTTGTAATGTTATCATTGATAACAGAACTATAACAAAACTAGATTTTTCCATAATTACTTACCAAAATATTATGTATCAGTACATGAAAGGGCTAAATACTTCTTTGGATGGCCAGTTTGGATGCGCCTGTATAATACACCTTTTGCGACTGCCCACAAAGATAGAAAGCATGCGTATAGACAACGGTTGTGTATGATGTAGATACCAGCCACGTCTGGCAGTGGCCTATCTTCCCCAACAACAAATGAATCGGGGATCCTGATACTTTGTTCCGATAAGAGAAGGGCTGCTGTCAGATCCTTCTGTCATCTGCCATAGGGAGGCCCTAAACACATTGGATTCCGATCCCACCAAAATCTACTTACTTTTTCCACAAAATGAAATTACATATCTGTGAAGTTCATTGCCGTTATCCCCTCTCCTAAACTCCTTCTCCAACCGTAAATAACGGTCTACAAACATTTTGCACCTTTTATGGTAATAATTTGGCAGTCACGTCCCACTTCTTATGCCTTCCCACCGCTGAAAACTGACCTGCCCTGAATGCCAAAATCTCATCTGAGATAGCAGCAATAAAAAAGAATATATATGTTTAAAAAAAAAAAAACATATGTTGAAACTGGATATTTGAGAAAGCGCTATACAATTGGAATAGTAGAATGATGCATATGGTAGATTTACTGCATAAAAGGAAGGGCAACGCATTTCAACGCAGAACATGCGTCTTCATCAGGCTAATAATAGCCAATATCTATTATTGGCCTGATGAAGACGCATGTTCTGCGTTGAAACGCGCTGCCCTTCCTATTATGCAGTAAATCTACCATATGCATCATTCTACTATTCCAATTGTGTAGTGCTTTCTCAAATATCCAGTTTTAACATATATGTTTTTTTGAAAACATATATATTCTTTTTTATTGCTATTAACTCGCGGCACAATACCATTGTTGCCGGTACCTGGATACTGAAAGCTGCAACCTTGTTACAACACTGCTTACATCACTAAGCTGTACCTGCCAGTACAAGCTCTTACGGTGAGTGCAACAACTTACCCTTGCTATCCATTACCCTACCTATCAAGGTTTATCTTGCACCATGTGGCGCTGTGTACTTTTTTCTTTTCTCAGACATCTGAGATAGCAGGCATGCGCCCGTCATGTATGGTCCGATACCCTTTCCTGCTTCATCCGGGCCTCAAATGTAGTTACTGCGCATGCGCCGCTATGGTGTCCCGTTGTGCGCACGCTCCAGAACAGCACATTGATGTGCAAGCATGGGATTTTGTGTGTGTTGGTGGGAGGCGAGGAGCTGTCAATCAAAAGTAAGGAGGCGGGGTAAACTCAGAAAGGCTTGAGAAATTAAGATAGGACTCCTTTATGCTAATTAGCATACGGCATACAAAACACTAAAAAATTGAATACTAAATGTACAGAGCCTACTTAGAGGATAATTATAGGTTACATAAAAATTATTTTTCACCCACTTCCTCCAGGTATTGCTGGTTTAATAGGTGAAATGCTGGTGACAGGTGCCCTTAATTCTGCCCAGTCTAGTGTCATTGTGCAGGAAAAAACTGTGAAGGGGATGCAACACTAAAATAGCGATGTGGCCCCTTCATTTTTAGGATTGAAGGCATAGTTTTTTCTTTTATAATAGTGGTAAACAGATACTGTTTATTACAGACACTGTAATACTGCTCTCTCTATATATAAACACAATTTTTATTAACCCCTTCCCGCAAATGGGCGTATAGTAACGCCCTGAGGATGAAGCGGGCACAGGAGCTGTGCGCGCTCCATCTTCATCGGGTGTCGGCTGTAATATACTGCCGACATCTCACTACATCTCACTGTTATCTCCGATCGCCGTCGTTTAACCCCTTAAATGCTGCTGTCAATAGCGACAGCGGCATTTAAGTGATTGATACAGAGGGAGAGGGCTCCCTCTGCACCCCGTTGGCCCCCCCCTGCAATGGCAACCAGGAAGCCTAGCAATGGCTTCCTGGTTGCCAGGTACGGGAGCCTATTAGGTCCTGCCCAAGGATGTAATAGGCTCAACTGTCAGTGTTAGCGAGTCAGGGTCTTAGGTCTTTTGAGGCGCTTGTCCCAGAACTGGAGAGATCAATGGTTGGGCGGTGGGATTTTTTGAAGATGCAACATTTGTACACTGATAATAAGACAAGGCTGTCTTTGCATCGAGACCTGACACCGCTGGAGCAGTTATGTGTGGCTGCATCCCCCCCAGTTAAAACTATCTCCCTCATTTACAATTTTTTACAGGACTTAAGTAATGGCGTTCCTCCATCCTATGTGAAGGGGTGGGAGAAGGAGCTTACTTCCCCCCTGTCGCCGGCTGACTGGTCAAAAGCATTTGCCCTGTGCCATATATTCTCTATCTCTTGTGAAGCCCAGGAAACTAACTACAAGATACTGTCTAGGTGGTATAGGGTTCCAGCATTGCTTCACTCCTTTTATCCGGCGGTATCTGATGAATGTTGGTGGTGTGGCAGGGAGGGTGGAACTATGCTCCACATCTGGTGGGGATGCACGTTAATCAACACATTCTGGTCTAAAGTAGTTGACCTGATACACAGGATCATGGGTCAGGTACTTCCCAATACCCCCGGAGGTGTTGCTACTCTCCATGCTCCCCGGAGCGGTCAAAAGATACAAGAAAAGCCTGATTAGTTTCCTGTTGATAGCAGCACGCACGTTTATTCCACGGTTATGCAAGACCAGTAGCGTGCCAACAATTACTGACTGGTTCCAGGAGATACTGCATCTGCAGAGAATGGAGGAGGCAACACAGGGCCATCACACGAATTCAGGGACGGCGGGGTTGGTCTGGCAGGAATGGAGGGAGTTCTGAGTCAGAGGATTATTTGGTGTATGCCTAGGTCCCACGGGGTGTGTAGGATAGGTCTCCTGGCGGCGTGAGGTAGGGGTTCGTTAGCTGACAGTAGAGGGAGCGATCACATGCACTGTATTGAGGGGGAGGTGGCTGGGTTGGAAGGGGGGGTTTGCTTGGTCTGATCCGTTAGATGGTCTGTGGGTTCTCTTGATCTGATAACATATTTTATCCTCTCTCTGCTGAAGGGTGTAGATATAGGTTCATTGTGATGTATAGTGGTTCTGATGCCGATTGTCGTGGTGCCCATTGTCCTGAATGTACTGTCAGTATTGCTTATTTTGTATTGACATGTATTCCTGATAGCCATGTATTTTGTCTATAATATTATCTTTTCTTCTGCTGGAACAGAAGACTGCGAAGCATTGTGTTCTGGAATCTTATATGCATAATACCTTTATTTTATCTTTATTTTGTTCTCTTCTTGTTTTCTATTGCTATATATGTATGATGGATGCGTAGATTTTCTGTTTTGATGTATAAAACTTCTGATGAAAATATTAATAAATGAATGTTATGAAAAAAAAAAGTCCCACGTACCCAAACATGGTACCAATAAAAACTACAGTGTGTCACGCAAAAAACAAGCCCTCACACGGCTCTGTCGACAAAAAAATAAAAAAGTTATTACACTAAAACATTATTTTATTTAGAAAAAAGTGTTTTTATTTTGTAAAAGTAGTAAAACATCTAAAAACGATATAAATTTGGTATTGCCATAATCGTATCGAACCGCAGAATAAAGTAAACATGTTGTTTATACTGCACAGAGAACGCTGTTAAAAATGTATTAAAAAAAACAGTGAGAGAATTTCTATTTTTTGGTCTCCTCACCTCACAAAAAATGGAATAAAAATTGATCAAATTATCACATGTACCCCAAAATGATACTAATAAAAACTACAGCTCGTCCCATGAAAATCAAGCACTCACACAGCTCGTCAACTGAAAAATAAAAAGTTATGACTCTTGGAACGCAATAATGCAAAACGACGGCCCAAACTAATTTATATGTGCAGCAGTTCTTCACCTAAAACCCCAGGTCATCATTTGCAGCCCCCACTGGTAGACCCTGTAAATGCAGCAAAAACTATGACATTTTGGGGTCTGTGCTACATATGGGGCTAGTGAAGAAGTAAAAAATGAGGCATTGCTGGAGTGCGGATATTTTGTACAATACCACGGACACCCTTTAGAAGTGCGACTCCTACACCCAAAAATCCGGCCTGTGCATGAAGGATTGGTTCAAAGCGTACGTCACCATCCATGGATAATTAATTTTATTATTCATTCATCCCATTATTACATCATCCTATTATGACCTGTTGCACTACATATACCCTGATGCACTCTGCCCAGCTTACATATATCCTGATGTACTCTGCCCAGCTTACACATACCCTGATGTACTCCGCACAGCTTACATATACCCTGATGTACTCCGTACAGCTTACATATACCGATACACTCCGCCCAGCTAACATATACCCTGATGAACTCCGCCCAGCTTACATATACCCTGATGTACTCCGCACAGCTTACATATACCCTGATGTACTCCGCACAGTTTACATATACCCTGATGTACTCCGCCCAGCTTACATATACCCTGATGTACTCCGCGCATCTTACATATACCCTGATGTACTCCGCGTAGCTTACATATACCCTGATGCACTCCGCCCAGCTTACATATACCCTGATGCACTCCGCCCAGCTTACATATGCCCCCACATTATAAACTGAAACACCTGTAAAACACTAAACAAAACTACTACCAAGCAAAATCTGCGCCTCAAAAGCAAAATGGCGCTCCTTTTGGGCCTGGCAGTGTGCCCAAACAGCAGTTTATGACCACATATGGGGTATTACTGTACTCTGGAGAACCGCTTAACAATAATTTATGGGGGGTGTGTCTCCAGTGGTACAAGCTGGGCACAACACATTGGGCACTGAAATAGCATATCTGTAAAGGATCTGCCATGCACAACTTCTGTGTATACGCCCATAGGTAATCAGTCTGCACCTGAGTCTATGTCTCTGAGACTGACTCCATCTTCCACCACTCAGGATGGCAGGCTTAGGAGTGGGAGAGCCTATCGCAGCCTGGTCAGACGGAGCTAGCTCCCACCCTCTGTCTATTTATACCTGCCTTTCCTGTTCCTCCTTTGCTTGTGATTCTTCTCGTGTGGTTTCCTGGCCCAGCTACAGCTTCTGACTATTTGATCCTGCTCCATACTGACCCTGGCTTACTGACTACTCTCCTGCTCTGCGTTTGGTACCTCGTTCACTCCTGGTTTGACTCGGTTCGTTCACCACTCTTGTTGCTCACGGTGTTGCCGTGGGCAACTTCCCCATTTCCCTTAGCTTTGTGTACCCTTGTCTGTTTGTCTCGTGCACTTACTGAGCGTAGGGACCGCCGCCCAGTTGTACCCCGACGCCTAGGGCGGGTCGTTGCAAGTAGGCAGGGACAGAGTGGCGGGTAGATTAGGGCTCACTTGTCCGTTTCCCTACCCCTATCATTACAATATCTGTGGAAAATGGCAATTTTCAATCTGCAACATCCACTGTGCACTAATTTCTGCAAAACCTTTGGGGTCAAAATGCTCACTACACTTCTAGATGAATTCCTTGAGGGGTGTAGTTTCCTAAATGGGGTCACTTCTTGGGAGTTTTCACTGTACTGGTAGCTCAGCGCAATGCAACATGGCGTCAAAAACAAATTTTGTAAAATTTCCACTCCAAAAACGAAATTGCGCTTTTTCCGTTTAGACCCTTGCCGTGTGTCCAAATAGCAGTTTACAACCACATATGGGGTATTTCCTTACTCAGGAAAAATTGTGTAACACATTTTGGGGTGTCTTTTCTCCTGTATTCCTTGTGGAAATGGAAAATGATGAGCTAAATCTAAAGGTTATTGGAAAAAAAATATTTTTTCATTTTCACGGCCCAATTCTAATAAAATCTATAAAACACCTAAGGGCTCAAAATACTCACTACACCACTAATTTAATTCTTTCAGAGGTATAGTCTCCAAACTGGGACACCTGGGGAATTTCTACTGTACTGGTACTTCAGGGACTCTGCAAAGGCGACATGGTCCCCAGAAATCAATTCAGCAAAATCTGCGCTGCAAAATCCAAATGGTGCTCCGTCCCTTCTGAGCTCTGCCGTGGGTCCAAACAGCAGTTTATTACCACATATGGGGTATTGCCTTAATCAGGAGAAATTGCTTTACAAATGTTAAGGTGCTTTTTCTCTTTTATTCCTTATAAAAATTAGAAAATTCTGTTTTTTTTTAAAAAAAAAGTCTCTTTTCATCTTCACAGACTAATTCCAATAAATTCAGCAAAAAACCTGTGTGGTCAAAATGCTAACTATGCCACTAGAAAAATTCCTTGAGGGGTATAGTTTCCAAAATGGGGTCACTTTTGGGGGGTTTCCACTGATTAGGTCCCTCCAGGGCATTGCAAACGTGACACGGCACCGAAAACCATTCCAGTAAAATCAGCGCTCCAAAATCCAAATGGCGCTCCTTCCCTTCTGAGCCCTGCTGTGGGTCCAAACAGCAGTTTATTACCGCATATGGGGTATTTCGTAATCGGGATAAATTGCTTTACAAATGTTGGGGTACTTTTTTTCCTTTATTCCTTGCAAAAATTCGAAATTTCTACGTTTTTCCAGAAAAAAAGTAGATTTTCATTTTCACAGAATAACTCTAATAAATATAGCAAAATACCTGTGGGGTCAAAATGATAACTATACCCCTAGATAAATTCCCTGAGGGTGTAGTTTAAATAATGGGGTCACTTTTGTGGGTTTCCACTGTTTTGGCACCACAAGACCTCTTCAAACCTGACATGGTGCCTAAAATATATTCTAAAAAAAAAAGGAGGCCCCAAAATCCACCTGGTGCTCCTTTGATTCTGAGGCCTGTGTTTCAGTCCATTAGCACACTACGGCCACATGTGGGATATTTCTAAAAACTGCAGAACCTGGGCAATAAATATTGAGATGCGTTTTTCAGGTAAAACCTTCTGTGGTACGGAAAAAATGTATTATAAATGAATTTTGTAAAAAAAAAATGAAATTTGAACATTTCAGCTCTACTTTCTTTCAATTTCTGTAAAACGACTAAAGGGTTGAAACACTTTCTGAATGCTGTTTTGAATACTTTGAGGGGTGCCGTTTTCAAATGGGGTGTTTTATGGGGGTCTCTAATATATAGGGCCCTCAAAACCACTTCAGAACTGAACTAGTCCCTGAAAAAATAGACTTTTGAAATTTTCTTAAAAATGTGAGAAATTGCTGCTAAAGTTCTAAGCCTTGTAACGTCCTAGAAAATAAAAGGATGTTCAAAAAACGATGCAAACATAAAGTAGACATATGGGAAATGTTGATTAGTAACTATTTTGTGTGGTATTAGTATCCGTTTTACAAGCAGATGCATTTAAAATGAGAAAAATCCGAATTTCTTCAAATTTTCTCTAAGTTTTGGTGTTTTTCACAAATAAACAATGAATTTATCGACCAAATTTTTTCACTAACATAAAGTAAAGTATGTCACGAGAAAACAGTCTCAGAATTAATTGGATAGGTAAAAGAATTCCCAAATTATTACCACATAAAGTGACACGTCAGATTTGAAAAAATGGGTCTGGTCCTCAAGGCCAAAATGAGCTTGGTCTTCAAGGGGTTAAGGATGCCTCCTTGATGCCCCCCACAAAATACAAATGCCCCCTTTGTACCCCTTCAAAATAATGGTGCCCCCTTAGCGCCTCCACCCAGTAGAAGTGCTCCTTTTTCCCCTTTATGTGTGGCACACAGTAATAGTGCCCCCACCCAGTGATGCTGCCCCCTTAGGTTCTCTCACAGTAATGATGCCCCTTAGCGTGCCCTCAGTAAAAATTCCCATTTAGTGCCCGCACACAGTAAGAATGCCCCTCAGTGCCCCCCACAAAGTAAGAATGCACCCTTAGTGCCCTTCACACAGTAAGGGTATATTCACACACTAAACAAAAACCGGTTGTAAAATATGGAGCTGTTTTCAAGGGAAAATATCCTCTGATTGTCAGCCGTTTTTGGAGCTGTTTTTCTATTCTTACAATGAAAAACCGCTCCAAAAACAGCTCAAGAAGTGACGTGCACTTGTTTTTACAGGGCGTTTTTTTACGTGCCGTTTTATCAAATGGATGTTTTCCTCTGGACGCACATACAGTTAAACAGTGGGAAATGCAGCATGCGTCCTGGGACAGCGCCTGAAATCCAGGACTGTCCTGCTGGTTCCGGGATGGTTGGGAGGCATGTTATATCAATTACTTTAAAGGATTTTATGGGACTAAAATATTTTTTTACAGAAATATATGTAAAATAAATATCTATGTAAATAAATATATAAATAAAATTAAATTAAATATCCATATATTGTCCATCATAATTCCTCTGTGGCCAGTGGTTACAGCGATGTAACGTCCTTGCAGCCCATAGCCAATGGCAGAGGAATCAGGGTGGGATATATAAGAATTATTTTTCTATATTTCATATAAATAAGAAAAGTTGTAATTCCATCCAATGTAATATATGATCGTTGTGCCCTATATCACTTCTAATTACAGAATTTTCGACTCTGAGACATTACATCCTTTAACCCCCACTTTGTAAGATGCTGCTGCTACCTGCATATTAGATCTTCTATTAGTGATTTAAAGACAGTATAAGGAAGGTAATAACAAATATTTTTTCTTTATTAATTTTATACATTACAGTTTTCAAAGGGCTCCGCCAATTGACTAACGTGTATGTGGGCTGCTAGACACCCTCACATATTTACTCTTGGGAAGACTTTCAAGCAGCCATGTCTGGTTTCCTGTCATCCGTTTCCCCTCCTTTATTGGTATAAATGAATAGGTACTAAGAAGCTGAATGTATATGTTTATAGGGGGACAGGGGTTAACAATTGTCAGCTGAAACAACTTACAGATAGCAGTTATGACACCATTGCCTTTATTTACTGCACCAGTGCCCTCTAGTGACAGAGCACGGATCCTCCAAATCTCAGAAAGTTAAAATAATATTTTGAAAAGTTTTAGTGGAATTAAGAATAATAATCGTGTTAAAAAATAAATAAATATTAATATACTGAAAGACAAACCATAGTATGAAGCTGCATATTTAATATGGTGAAAAACACAAAGTACAAATAAAATAAATAGATTTGATTTCTGTTTAAATGTATATAACTATAGAATAATATCTGTGAAGCCAATGGTAGTGAAAAAAAAAAAAAAGTTAGTTTACCCATCTTGAAATTTTTAAAATATTTGTTACCAGAAGCAATATATAAAATATATTTCACTGCACATGAAAACAGATTATAGCTTACTTTTTATTAGTGTTTGGCTTCATTCACATGTGTGTCAGGGCTCCGTTCAGGCGCTCCGTCGAGCTTTCCGTCAGAACTGAACCCTGACTAAAACAAATGGAAACCACCGTTTGCATCACCATTGATTTCAATGGTGACGGATCCGATGCACATGTTTTCCTGTAACGTCCACAGCCGCGGACCGTCAGTCTAACTTACTTCTCAACAGCCCGCGGCCATGAACGAGTGAGTGCCGGGCGGCATCTCCCCCCTGAGAGACGCCGGCACTCACTTCCGCATCTCTGCACTGGTTCCCGTAGGTTTCGCGCTCGCACCCGGCCTTAACCCCTTCCCTCTTTGGCCACTTTTGACCTTCCTGACAGAGCCTCATTTTTCAAATCTGACATGTTTCACTTTAGGTGGTAATAACTTCGGAATGCTTTTACCTATCCAAGTGATTCTGAGATTGTTTTCACGTGACATATTGGACTTCATGTTACTGGCAACATTTGCTCGATACATTCAGTATTTAATTGTAAAAAACACCAAAATTCTGCGAAAAATTACTAAAAATTAGCATTTTTCTAAATTTAAATGTATCTGCTTGTAAGACAGGCAGTTATACCACACAAATTTGTTGGTAATTAACATCCCCCATATGTCTACTTTATGTTTGCATCGTTTTTTTGAACATCCTTTTATTTTTCTAGGACGTTACAAGTCTTAGAACTTTAGCAGCAATTTCTCACATTTTCAAGAAAATTTCAAAAGGCTATTTTTAGAGGGGCAACTTCAGTTGTGAAGTGGCTTTGAGGGCCTTATATTTTAGAAATCCCCAATAATTCACCCCATTTTAAAAACTTCACACATCAAAGTATTCAAAACAGCATTTAGAAAGTTTCTTAACCATTTGGACGTTTCACAGGAGTTAAAGCAAAGTAGAGATGAAATTTACAAATTTCATTTTTTTTTGTTGCAGAAATTCATTTTTAATAAATTTTTTTGGTAACACAGAAAGTTTTACCAGAGAAATTCAACTCAATGTTTATTGCCCAGGCTCTGCAGATTTAGGAAATATCCCACATATGGCCCTTGTGTGCTACTGGACTGAAGCACAGGCCTCCAAAGCAAAGGTGCACCTAGTGGATTTTGGGGCCTTCTTTTTATAAAAATATATTTTAGGCACCATGTCAGGTTTGAAGGGCTCTTGCGATGCCCAAACAGTTGAAATCCCCCAAGAGTGACCCCATTTGGGAAACTACGCATCTCAAGGAAATTATCTAGGGGTATAGTGACCATTTTGTCCCCACAGGTTTATTGCAGAAATTAATGGAAGTCGGCTGTAAAAATTGAAATCTAGGTAGGTTTAGCTAAAAAAAAAAATATTTCCACGAGGACTAACAAGAAAAAAGCAGCACAACATTTGTAAAGCAATTTCTCCCGAGTAAAACAATATCTCAAGTGTGGTCATAAACGGATATTTGGACACACGGCAGGGCTTAGAAGGGAAAGAGCGCTACTTGGCTTTTAGTGCTCAAATTTAGCAGGAATGGTTTGCGGACGCCATGTCGCATTTGCAAAGCCCCTGAGGGGACAAAACAGTGGAAACCCCCCATAAGTGACCCCATTTTGGAAACTACACCCATTGAAGAAATTATCTAGAGGTATAGTGAGCATTTTGACCGCACAGATTTTTTGCAGAAATTATTGGAATTAGGCCGTGAAAATGAAAATCTAAATTTTTTCCCCAAAAAATGTAGGTTTAGCTAATTTTTTTATATTTCCACATGGACTAAAGAAGAAAAACCATCACAAAATTTGTAAAGAAATTTCTCCCGAGTAAAACAATACCCCACGTGTGGTCATAATCAGCTGTTTGGATACACGGCAGGGTTTAGAAGGGTAAGAGCGCCATTTGGCTTTTGGTGCTCAAATTTAGCAGGAATGGTTTGCGGAGGCCATGTCATATTTGCAAAGCCCCTGAGGGGACAAAACAGTGGAAACCCCCCCACAAGTGACCCAATTTTTGGGAAACTACACCCATTGAGGAAATTATCTAGAGGTATAGTGAGCATTTTGAACGCACAGGTTTTTTGCAGAAATTATTGGAATTAGGCCGTGAAAATTAAAATCTACATTTTTAAAAATGTAGGTTTAGCTAATTTTTTTATATTTCCACAAGAACTAAGGGGGAAAAGCATGCAAAATGTCTAAAGCAATTTCTCCCGAGTAAAACAATACCCCACATGTGGTCATAAATGGCTGTTTGGACACATGGCAGGGCTTAGAAGGGAAAGAATGCTATTTGGCTTTTGGAGATCACATTTAGCAGGAATGGTTTGCGGAGGCCATGTCGCATTTGCCAAGTCCCTGAGTGGACAAAACAGTGAAAATGCCCAAAAAGTTACTCCATTTTAGAAACTACACCCCTTGAGGAATTTACCTAGGGGTGTAGTGAGCATTTTGACCACACAGGTGTTTCATAGAATTTATTAGAATTGGGCAGTGAAAATAAAAACAATCCCTTTTCTTCGATAAGCTTTAGCTCAAAATTTTTCATTTTCTCAACAGATAAGGGAACAAAAGAAACACAGCGTTTGTAAAGCAATTTCTCCCGAGTACGGCAATACCGCATATGTGGTTATAAACTGCTGTTTGGGCACACAGTAGGGCTCAGAAGGGAAGGAGCAGCATTTGGAGTGCAGATTTTGCTGGATTGGTTTCTGGTCACTAGGTTGCATTTGAAAAGCCCCTGCGGGACCACAACAGTGGAAACCCCCCAGAAGTGACCACATTTTGGAAACGACACCCCTCAAGCTCTTCACCTAGGGGTGTAGTGGGTATGTTAACCCCGCCAGTGTTTTGCAGAGTGAAAATGGGATTTTTTTCCCATAGATATGCCAATATGTGGTGCCCAGCTTGTGCCACCATAACAATACAGCTCTCTAATTATTATGCTGTGTTTCCCTGTTTTAGAAACACCCTACATGGGGCACTAATCTTTTGCCTGGACATTTGACAGGGCTCAGGAGTGAAAGAGTACCATGTAAAATTGAGGCTTAATTTGGAGATTTACAAAGTATTGGTTCAAAATTGCAGAGGCTCTGATGTGAAATAATAAAAGAAACCCCTGAGAAGTGACCCCATTTTGGAAACTACACCACTCAAGGCATTTATTAAGGGGTATAGTGAACATTTTCATCCTACGGGACTTTTCCACAAATGATTGCGCTGCAGATGGTGCAAAGTAAAAATTGCAATTTTTCCCTAGATATGACATTTAAGTGGCAAATATGTTGTGCTCAGCTTATGCCACTGGAGACACACATCCCAAAAATTGTTGAAAGGGTTCTCCCGGGTATGGCGATGCCATATATGTGAAAGTAAACTGCTGTTTGGGCACGCTGTAAGGTTCAGAGGTGAGGGAGCACTATTTGGGTTTTGGAGCATGGATTTTCTTGGTAGTAGTTTTCTTTGAGTATTGCTGGTGTTTCCATTTATAATGTGGGGGCACATGTAAGCTGGGCAGAGTATATCAGGGGCATAATCAGGTGGTATAATAATTGGGTTAAAAAAAACCTGTAAAATAATCCATAGATGTGTGTTTCGCTGTGAAGCAATCCTTTCTGCACAGGCCGGTGTCGCACTGATAAATGTCCTTACTTATCCCCCTTTTGGTCCACACTTCGCACCTTTGCAGTTTGGAGAATTTTGCTGGGAAGTGTTGTCCTGGTATAATACGGGCGCCCTCACTTCCAGCAGATATGTTTAGGCCCTCCCCTTCCTGGTTCCCTAATTTTAAAGCCTTAATAACTCGCCTCTTGAAACAGAAGAAATGTTCCCTTCTGGCCTGCACAACTGCATATTTTTTTATTTCCTGACTTATGGAAGCCTTAACTAATTTTATTTTTTCATAGACGTAGTGGCAGGAGGGCTGTTTTTTTGCGGGACGAGCTGTAGTTATTATTGGTACCATTTTGGGGTACGTGCAAATTTTTGATCACTTTTTATCCTATTTATTGGGAGGCAAGGTGACCAAAAACTGTCACGGAGCGGGTTAGTGGACCCACTAGGCCGTAACGCCGTAGTGGGAAGGCAGCTGGCCAAACCACAGGAAACCCCAGAAATACAATGTCCCGCACAAGGGTACCTGGATAGTCCAGACGGTGACCGAAGCTCTGGCACAGATGGAGATGGTTGCAACAGACAGCGCCAAACGTGGCGGATGACACAGGAGCCGCAAGTTGCGCCAGACGAGGCGGATTCCTCCGGACGTGGCAGATGACACAAGACGTGGCGGATTCCTCCGGACGTTGCAGATGACACAGGGCTTGGCGGATTCCTCCGGACGTGGCAGATGACACAGGACGTGGCAGATGACACAGGACGTGGCAGATTCCTCTGGACGTGGCAGATGACACAGGACGTGGCAGATGACACAGGACGTGGCACCACTTGATACTAAGGCAAAGCACGAGAAACAGAAATGGGGAACAAGGCACGGGTAACAACAGGAACGGGAAACACTAAGGAACCATTTGCAAGACAGACTGGGAAAACTAACAACGCTCAGGCAAGGATTAGAAGGCCAGGGGCCTTCTTATAGACCAGGAAATCGTGGCAGTTGATGATGACTTCCTCCTATTTGCGCGTGCTGGCCCTTTAAGGCCGGGCACGAGCGTGCGCGCGCACCCTACGGAACACAGCCGAACAGAGCGGAAGTGAGCGCTGGCGTCTCCTAGGAAGGAGATGGGGACCAGCGCTCACAGATCCATGGCTGCGGGCATCAGGAGGTGAGTAAACCCGACGGCCCGCGGCCATGGACGCTACAAAAACCAGCAATTCTGGCACTGTTTTTTAGTTTTCTTTATACAGCGTTCACCATGCGTTATAAATTACATGTTAACTTTATTCTGCGGGTCAGTCTGATTCCGGCGATACCTAATTTATAGCACTTTTTTATGTTTTACAACTCTTTACACAATAAAATTACTTTTGTAAAAAGAATGTATTTTTTCTCTCGCCAAGTTGTGAGTACCATAACGTTTTAATTTTTTTGCCGGCGGAGCTGTATGAGGGCTTGTTTTTTGCAAGACAAGCTATAGTTTATATAGGTACCATTTTTGGATACATGCAACTTTTTGAACACTTTTTATTCCAATATTTGTAGGGCAAAGTGACCAAAAAACAGAAAGTCGTTTTTGTTTTTTTAACAAAATTTTTTATTTGTTGTTATTCAAAACCATACAACAAATATGGGCACACAGGCCCCCCCCCCCCCCCCAAAAAAAGGATATGCTGGGTCGTCTGCATTTACGTGATAGCTAAAATTCTTACAAGGATTGTTCATGATTTTCTTTTTCCTGGGAGGGGGGGGGGAGGGTTTTCTACCCCCCTCCTTTTTTCATGTTTTGGGACAATACAATGTGCAATTTCTTTGATTGATGTATTACTTATTGATTTGGTGTCGTTTTTTACGTTTTGTTTTTTACGCCGTTCACCGCGTGGAATAAATAACATAATATTTTTATAGTTCAGGCCGTTATGGACGCGGTGATACCAAATATGTATGGTTTATGTAATTTTTTTCAATAATAAAGGACTAGAAAAGGGAACCGGGCGATTGTGTTTTATTTTATTACTTGAAACTTTTATTATATGTTTTAAAACTTTCTTTTTAAACTTTTTTTTACACTTTTTTTCAAGTCCCACTAGGGAACTTAAAGGTCCAACTGTCAGATTTATTTATTTTTTTAATATATTGCACTTCCTATGTAGTGCAATGTATTCGATCTGTCAGACATTCTTTGACGGCGGGGCATAATTGGCTTCCGTAATGGCAGAGCAGGAGGCCATTGTTAGGTCTCCTGTTGCCATAGCATAACAGATCGCTGCATCTAAGAGGTTAATGACAGGGATCGGAGCTAGCTCCGGTTCCTGCCATTACAGGTGGATGTCAGCTGTAACATTCATCTGACATCCACCGCTGATGAGGCCGGCTTTGTCATTTTGCCATTCAGGCTCCGCCTCTGGGCGGGGCCTGGAAGGCTTCCATGCCAGTATTAGGCCTCTGGTTGTCATTGCAGCCACCAGAACCCCTGCAATTTCATTGCTGGGGTACCGATGAGCTGCAAACAACTTAAATGCAGCGATCGCATTTGACCGCTGCATTTAAGGGGTTAATGGTGGGGATTGGAGCTCATTTTGGTCCCCGCAATTACAGCCGGATGTCAGCTGTAATACACCTCTAACATCCGGCGATGATGGCACCGACTCAGCTTCTGAGCCGGTGCCATGCATTTGTCGCATGGATACGGCAAAATGTGGGAAGCACTAGCTTTCCATGACGTATCCATACGGAAAATGTCGGGAAGGGGTTAAATGGCCAGTACACACATGTGTAAAATCTGTAATTAGCCCATGATCACCTTGATTGTGTTTACGCATGTTAGTCTTAGCAAATGGTCCCTTAGTTGTATCCTGTTCCCGTTGTTCCAGTGCCCTGCTACCTGTATCCTGTATACCATGCTACATTTGTTCCTGTGCCTTAGGGCTTATTCAGACGAACGGGATATACGTCCGTGCAACGCGCATGATTTTCACGCGCGTCGCACGGACCTATATTAGTCTATGGGGCCGTGCAGACATGTGCGTGATTTTTACTCAGCGTGAGTCCGTTGAAAAAAAGTCACAACATGTCCGTTCTTTGGGCGTTCTCGCGCATCACGCACCCATTGAAGTCAATGGGTGCGTGAAAACCACGCATGCCACACGGAAGCACTTCCGTGCGACAAGCGTGATTCGCGCAACAGCTGTGAAAAGGATGAATGAAAACAGAAAAGCACCACGTGCTTTTCTGTTTACAAACATCCAAACGGAGTGTCATAATGATGGCGGCTGCACGAAAAGCACGCAGCCGCGCATCATATGCTGAGGCCACACAGAGCTGTTAGGTGCCTTTTGCGCAGGCAAAACGCCACGTTTTTTGCGTGCGCAAAAAGCACACGCTCGTGTGAACCCAGCCTTAGAGTGTTGGAGTCGTGTGGTGTCATCTGTTACGCCTGCTGTTATACACCACGTCTGGTTCCTTTGCCTGCAAGTTCATCTGTGCCTCAGCCTCCGCTACTGTCTGGACTATCAAATGTACTCTTGTACTAGGACTGTTGTTCGGCCGGCTGCTACTCCGCTGCGATGGTGCGGTCTAGTGGGTCCACATACCCACGGATCATGACAGTACGCTCAGGCCATGGACGCCGCTGGTCAACCCAAGACCATGTCGATGTCACAAGCCATGCATGCAGACCTGCTAGACCTTCGGTCATGACAAGACCAACTCCTCCTGGCAGTGAACTCCATTGCACAGCGACTGGATGTGCAAGCTGCCGCAATCACGGCACCTGTTCCTGTTGCTCCGGCTGTTCCTCCTACTACACCTCCTGCCGGTACCGATGCCGACTCCCGATTCTCGCTGCCACTACCTCCTCCCTACGACGGAGACGCGAGCACCTGCAGGGGATTTCTGAACCAGTGCCAGATCCACTTCAGTCTACATGCCAGAGCATTCCCTTCCGATAGCGCAAGGATCGCTTTCATCATCGCTCTCCTTACTGGCAAGGTCATAGCATGGGCGACTCCTATCTGTGAACATCACGGACCAAAGACCCATGACTTCCAGTGTTTCCTACAGACTTTTCGCATGGTATTTGAGGAACCTGGATGAGTCTCATCAGCAGCTGCATCTCTGCTGTCCCTTCGCCATGGAGACATCTCCGTGGGTGAGTACGCCATTCAGTTCTGCACCATGGCGGCAGAGCTGTCCTGGAACAAGGCCTTGGTGGCTACATTCTGGCATGGACACTCTACCTAGATAAAGACGAGCTTGCCTCTCATAATCTACCACCTACCCTGGATGACCTCATTCTTCTTGCCGCCCGGATTGACATGAGGATCCGTGAGCGATTCCATGAGGTTCGTTGGGAGAAAAAATTCCCCAGGCTGGCTCCTACTTTCCAGCAATCCCTGTTGCCCTCACCAGTTGTTCCACCAGAGGAGCCTATGCAGGTGGACCAGTTCAAATTGTCAGCCCAGGAGAAACAACTCAGACGCACTTTGGTACTCCATCTGTATTGCGGCCTCGGAGGCCATGTTGTGCGTTTGTGTCACCAGAAGCCAAAAAACTCCAGTGCTTAAGATTGGTTGGAGAGACAACCCTAGGCAGAACGGTGCTGAATAAAAAATTATCTTCTAAACTGTCCATCCCCGTGACCATAGTGTCCGGCGAAAAGACACACCAGGTCTCTGCCTATCTGGACTCAGGGTCCGCGGCAAACTTCATCCAAAAAGTGGATCATCTCCAGTTGCCCACGGTCCCCCTGGAGACGTCTTTGGCTGTTGTCTCTGTGAATGGACTGCCTCTGTTTTGTATCTGAAACCAAGCCACTGAAACTCTAAGTTGGAGCCCTTCATACTGTAGCGTCCATGGCCGCGGGCCGTCGGGTTTACTCACCTCCTGAAGCCCGCAGCCATGGATCCGTGAGCGCTGCTCCCCATCTCCTTCCTAGGAGACGCCAGCGCTCACTACCGCTCCGGTCTGCTGTGTCCCGTAGGGTGCGCACGCACGCTCGTGCCCGGCCTTAAAGGGCTAGCGCGCGCACAAAGGAAATCGTCATCATCATCAACTGCCATGATTTCCTGGTCTATAAGAAGGCTCCAGGCCTTCTGATCCTTGCCTGAGTGTTGTTAGTTTTCCCAGTCTGTCTTGCAAATGGTCCCTTAGTGTTTCCTGTTCCAGTTGTTATCCGTGCCTTGTTAACTGTTTCTCTATCCCGTGCTGTTCTTGTTCCTGTGCCTATTAGCTATTAGTGTCGGAGTCGTGTCACGTCTTGTGTCATCTGTCACGATCGGAGGAATCCACTACGTCCTGTGTCATCTGCCACGTCCGGAGGAATACGCCACGTCCTGTGTCATCTGTCACTTCCGGAGGAACTCGCCATGTCTGGCGCAACCTGCGGCACCTGTGTCATCCACCACATCTGGCGTTACCTGCTGCGCCTTTCTCCATCTGTACCAGAGCTGCGGCTACTGTCTGGACTTTCCAGGTACCCTTGTGCGAGACATTGTATTGCTGGGGTTTCCTGTTGTTTGGCCAGCTGCCTCCCCGCTACGGCGGTACAGCCTAGTGGGTCCACAAACCTGCCCCGTGACACATACTGAGCTGATTTTGTTTCTTGTTCTGCCTAAAGCCGTCAATCCTGTCCTACTGGGCCTGCCTTGGCTCCGGTTGCATGGCCCAGTCCTGGACTTAAATTCCGGAGAGTTTCTCCAATGGGGCACCAAATGTCTCAACCACTGTCTGTTACAGATCCATCCGGTTCAGCGTCCTCTGCCTCAGTCATTGGCAGGATTACCTCCTTATTTCTCTCAGTTTGCAGATGTCTGCAGCAAGAAGGAGGCTGAGGCACTTCCCCCACGCCGGGCTTTTGACTGTCCCATTAAGCTGGTTCCAAATGCATCCAATCCCCGTGGACCGGTATACCCTCTCTCCTTGACAAAGACTCAGTTCATGTCAGCCTATATCAGGGAGAATCTGTAGAGGGGCAAAAATCCTGCTCTCCGGCCGGGTTCTTCTTTGTCAAGAAAAAAGACAGATCCCTTTGACCTTGCATTACCGTGGTCTCAATCAAATCACAGTCAAGAACAAATATCCGTTGCCACTAATTTCCTTACTATTTGACCACAGACGAGGAACCAAGATTTTCTCTAAACTAGACTTGCGTGGGGCTTAAAATTTTATCCGGATCCGCCAGGGTGACGAATGGAAGACGGCAATCAACTCTCGAGGCGGGCACTATGAATAACTGGTAATGCCCTTCAGCCTGTGTAACGCTCCTGCAGTCTTCCAAGAATTTGTCAATGATATCTTCTGAGATCTCCTCTATGTCTGTGTTGTGGTCTATCTCGATATTTTGATTTTCTCTCCAGATCCGACGACTCATCGGAGGCATGTCCGTCAAGTTCTGCTGCGATTAAGGGAGAATCGTCGGTATGCTAAGCTGGAGAAGTGCATTTTTTAGAAGAATTCTCTACCCTTCCTGGGCTACATCATCTAGGATCAAGGCCTCAAGATGGATCCTGAGAAGGTAAAGTCTGTCCTGGAATGGCCACGTCCTCAAGGCCTGAGGTCCATACAGCGTTTTTTGGGATTCGACAACTTCTACCATCAGTTCATCCCAAACTTCTCTTCACTGACGGCTCCCATCTCTACCCTCACCAAAAAAAGGTATGAACGCCAAGGTGTGGACTCCAGACGCAGAATCTGCATTCAATAGCCTTAAGAGAGCCTTCACGTCAGCCTCAACCTTCCATCATCCTGACGTGTCTCAACAGTTTTCGTTGGAGGCGGACACCTCCTCTGTTGGTGCAGGTGCACTTCTGTTCCAGAGAGGTTCCAAAGGGAAGGGAAGGCAGTGGTATGTGGTTATTACTCTAGAGTTTATTCTCCTGCAGAGAATAATTACTCTCTTGGGGATCGGGAGTTACTGGCCATCAAGTTGGATCTGGAGGAGTGGAGACACCTACTAGAGGGTGCAGCTCACCCCATCATGATATATACCGACCACAAGAACCTCACCTATCTCCAGTTGGCCCAACGGCTGAACCCCCGTCAAGCCAGGTGGTCGCTGTTCTTCACCCGGTTCTAATTTGTGCTTCATTACCGTCCGCTGACAAAAATGTGAGGGCTGATGCCCCGTCCAGGTTGTTTGAAACAGAGGACACCGCAAAGTATCATTGACCGTCCTGTATTATTTCTGTTAATCCTCTGCAAGTTAGAGACATCCCTCCGGGGAGGACTTTTGTGCGGTTGGCCGGCAGGAGGAGAATCCTTCTCTGGGGTACAGCTCCAAACTGGCTGGGCACGTGGGTGCTCGTAAAACCTGATTGCTTGTCATTTCTGGTGGCCCACGCTGTCCAAATATATTGTGGACTCTGTCTTGTCCTGCACTGTGTGTGCTTCCAACAAAGTTGCTCACTCCAAGCCTGCAGGTCTGCTCCAACCTCTGCTGGTGCCCAATGCTCCCTGGCAACATAACGCAATGGACTTTGTCACGGACCTTCCTTCCTCTGCAGGATGCAATACAGTCTGGGTGGTGGTGGACTGGTTTTCGAAGATGGCTAATTTTTTACCGCCTACCTTCTGCGCCACGACTGGCTAACCTCTTCATCCAGAACATCTTCCCTTTGCATGGCTTGCATCTTCATATCGTGTCTGATCAGGGGGTTCAGTTTACCTTGAAATTCTGGAGAGCCCTCTGTAAACTAATTGACGTGAAGTTGGACTTTTCTTCAGCCTATCATCCTCAGTCCAATGGCCAAGACTAGCGGATTAACCAAATCATGGAAAATTATCTTCGCCCGTTCATCTCCATGCAGCATGATGACTGGGTACAGCTTCTTCCATGGGCCGAGTTTTCGTACAACCACACAAATGAGTTCACTACTTCCAAACCCCAAACCATTCTACCTTGTGTATGGCCAACATCCACAAATTCCTCTTTCTGTTCCGGCTACATCCCAGGTCTGGCAGCAAACCCGGTCCTCTTTTCTGCAGGCAGTTAATGGCATGAAGCGAAAAGCAGATCCTAGGAGAAGAAAGCCGCCTCTGTATCTTCCAGGTACCAAAGTCTGGCAGTCCTCAAGGAATATCCGGCTGAAGGTGTCGTCATACGAATTTGCTCCCAAGTTCCTTGGACCTTTGAGATCCTGCAGCAAATTAACCCTGTCTCTTACAAGCTTCGACTGCCCCCTAACCTTAGGATCCCCAACTCCTTTCACGTGTCTCTCCTGAAGCCTGTGGTCCTGAACCGCTACTCTAAGACTCCTAGTCCTGCAGCGGTTCTGCCGATGTGTTTAAGGTTAAGGAGATCCTGGACTTCAAAAAAATAGGAGGAAGAACTTTTTATTTGGTGGATTGGAAGGGGTTTGGTCCAGAGGAGAGGTGCTGGGAGCCAGAAGAGAACCTCAGTGCTCCTACCCTCATTAAGAATTCCTCTCCAGCTCTGGTCCCAAGAAGAGGGGGGATACTGTAACATCCACATCCGCGGACCGTCGTTCTAACTTACCCCTCGACGGCTGCGGCCATGGACGAGTGAGTGCTGGGCGGCATCTCCCTCCTGAGAGACGCCGGCACTCACTTCCGCATCTCTGCACTGGTTCCCATAGGGTGCGCGCGGCCTTAAAGGGTCAGTACACACACATGTGTAAAATCTGTAATTAGCCCATGATGACCCTGGACTATAAAAAGGGCTCTGCCCTTTCACTCATTGCCTGAGCATTGTTGTGTTTACCCATTTTAGTCTTAGCCAATTGCTAATAGTGTTATCCTGTTCCCGTTGTTCCCGTGCCCTACTACCTGTATCTTGTGCTACATTTGTTCCTGTGCTTTAGGGTGTTGGAGTCGTGTTGTGTCATCTGTTACGCCTGCTGTAGTCGACTACGATATAGATTCCGTCAAAACTACGGAACCCTTGCACAACGAAGACAAACGGAAACTATTTGCACCGGATCCATCACTATTGAAATCAATGGTGACGCAATCGGAAAAACTTGGGTTTCCATTTGTTTCAGTCAGGGTTCCGTTCTGACGGAAAGCTCTGACGGAACCCAGAACGGTACCCCCATGCAGATGTGAACGAAGCATTATCAGTGCTTGAGTATACAAGCCTAAAGCTACTCTACTCTTCTGTCCCTATGACACTTTCTGTGTTATTCTGGTTATCATAAGGAAATCGAGTTGATGAACATTGGCTGTTTTATGTGTATATGTATATACCAAACAACAAAATACAGAACAGAAAGTGTTGTCATGAGGACACAGGAAAAGGGTTTGGGTCAGTTACTTCAACCACTGTAAATAAAAACTTTTTACACAAACTTTTATAAAGCACTAATGGTACTTGAAAGTATATTCAGAAAATGACATTTACATCAGAATTGTATTATAAACATTTTCATACTTTTTTTTTAATTATTGGTGGCTTTTTTTATGTGCATGAAATTTCCAGGTGTCTGCAACGGACAGCAAGGATAGCAACATATATACTGTATACACAGATAAGGCTCTGTATACACCTCCTCTGCCCCCTCCTGGATGGTTTATTGATACTTTTCTGTCCATTCACTCCCATTCTTTGGAGCTGCCATAAAGCAAGGCAATGCTGGTAGGTAATGTGTCTCCCCAATGTGGCCACTCCAGCTAAGTTTTTTAAAATAGAATGCTGCAACATTTAAAAATCTGATAACCACATTATTTCTTTTCTTCATACATTAATTTAATTAACCCCTTTAGGGCCATCCTACTTTGAGTCATTATTATATTCCGAGAGCTATCATTTTAATTTTTCCATCTATGTAACTGTATTAGGGCTTGTCTTTGCGGGACGAGTCATATTTTTATAAGGAGCATTTTGGGATATATATAGATTAATGATTACATTTTAGCTTTTTTGGGGGGAATGGAAAAAATAGCAATTCCGAATTATTATTTTTTGTATTTTAAATTTATGCCATTCACCATGCAGCATAAATAACCTTTATTTTATGGGTCTATATGATTAGGGCGATACCAAATATGTATCGTTTTTTTTTAATGTTTTACTACTTTTGCATAGTAATAGCACATTTCATGGGAAAAAAAATAGTTTTCATGTCACTGCATTCCACTAGCCATAACTTTTTTTTTCTTCCGTTGATAAAGCCGTATGTAGACTTGTTTTTTGAGGGACAAGTCATATTTTTTAATAGAGAGGTTTTGGGGTGCTTAACTTTTATTTTTGTATTGGGGGAATGGGGAAACAAGTTAGTGTCAGAATTTTTTTTTCTACACTTTCGAAATAAAAGCTCTTTTTATGGGAAAAAAATATTATTTTATTTGTACTGTGAACACTAGGTTTGTTTTCCTTAATTAACGTTTTTAAACTATATTTAACCTTAGGGGACTTCAGAGTTCGATCTTCTGATTGCGTCGATAATGCTTCACTTAGTATACCAAAGAATTATTGCCTGTCGGTATAAAACTGGCAGGTAATCTAATAGGCAAAACCTTTAGTCTAGCTTGATAGGCTTATAGACATAACAGGCCTTTGTTAGGCCCCAGCTGCCATGTCAACCATATGCAACGAGTGAATGCCTTGAATGGTGCTGATGGGGAAACAGAAAGAACGCCCTGCCTCTGTTAAACTCCATGGATGCCACAGTCGCCGTTGATGGTGGCATCTAAGGGGTTAAATGGCTGGCATGGGAGTTCTCTCCGATTCCAGAGAGTGCAGTGGGGTGTGGCTGTAAAGTACAGCTGGCACCGCTGTCGATGGCGCGGGCACAGCTTCTGCGCCTGCACCATCACTGCAACGTAACTGTAAATTGGGTGCGGGGAGTTAGTCCCCACCACAATATACATTAACTTTGTGGTACACATAGGGGTTAAGGTTATGTTCACACTTGCGTCATGGTTTCGACTTGAAATGAAAACCACAACACATAGCACAGTCTATGGCATAATGGAAACCAGCGGCATCCAATTGACTCCATTGACTTACCATGTGGTCTGTCTGGTTCCGCCAAGGTGTCTGTCATTTTGACAGAAAATGCTTAATTTTCCCTGTGGTGGCACTGCAGGGAAATCGAACACTTACCGCCGGGTTTCCCCACTGATTACAGCTGATCAGCTGACCAGGAGGGGGACACTTTGTGATCAACTTATTGTCAAGGCACTCTTCTAACAAGTTGGGATTGTCCAAAGCGTAAAACCCCTTTAAGAAGGTGTTCAGTCTGATATTTTGACATTAGGTAAATGTAGGGTCTCAACTGGTGAACAGATAATACAAAATTACCAAAAAAAAAACAAGGTTAAAGTGAGAAGGCTTTAAGGATCAGAATGTGGCAAATTAGGGTAAGGCAAGGGCCATGTGAGACGGACATTTTAGGCGCTGCTTGAACAAAGAGAATGCTGTGTTCATCCCATGGCATCCAACCACTATAGAGCGTAGCAATGGTGTTATGTAAGAGTAGGGCCGGGCAATTAATCGCAAAATAACGAAATTCAGCACAGATACCCAACGTCATTTTGCGTATCTTGCTTTTTTTCCCCGTTTCAACTGTATCTGCGTCCACAAGCAGGCGCGATTAGATCACTGCCTCGCGCCTGTCTTGCCGAGCCGTGAGCGGTTCAGCACGCATATTTTCAGATTCCACTGGATTTCTGCCATATACCAGTGTTTCAGGCATGCTACTGGTCCACGGTATCCTCAATGCCAGCTCCATTAACTTTTTTCCGCCACAGTGCCGCCCTATTTAATTCTCAGTTCCCGCGCGCCACCGTGAGTGGACAGCACCCACACCAATTGGATACAAAGATGATGGGAGTTATGTACAGGGTTTATAAGGATTATATACAGGGTCGATGGGGATTATATACAGGGATGATGGGGTCCTTGTATATAACCCCTTTCATCCCTTTATGTAACCCCCTTCATCACTGTATATTACCCCCATAAACCCTGTATACAGGGATGATGGGAGTTATATAAAGTAATGATTGGGGTTAAATAAAGGGATGATGGCTGTCTAGTACATACAGGGATGATGGGGGTTACATACAGGGAGGATGGTTAGCTGGTATATACAGGGATGATGGGGTTTATATACAGGAATGATGGGGGTTATATACAGGGGATGATGGGGGTAATATACAGGGATGATGGGGTTATATTCAGGGACCTCATCACCAGCCCGCCATTATGCCTGTATATAACCCCCAACATCCATGTATATAACCCCATCATCCCTGTATATACCAGCCCACCATCATCCCTATATATAACCCCATTATCCCTGTATATACCATTGGGGCGGGCACTGTCCGCTCGCCGGGGCACGTGGGCATTGTGGCTAAACAATAAGTAAATAGGGTGGGCATTGAGATGTAAAAGAAGTAAATTGGGCAGGCATTGGAGACACAGTGGACCAAGAGGATGCCTGAAATGCTGGTGTATGGCAGAAGTCCAGTGGAATCTGAAAATATGCGCCGAGCCATACAGAGAGGATGAGCAGAGGGATCTCCTCCACTCATCGTTGGAACAGGGTTAGGTGAGTAAGTACTTTATTATTTTTATTAGGCACTATTGGGGCATTATACTGCGTCGGGGCAGCTGTGGGGACATTGTACTGTGTGGTGGCAGCTATGGGGGCATTATCCTGTGTGAGGGGCAGTTTCAGGGGAATATTATATACAGTAGTATATAGTATACTTGTAAAGGATCTGCCATTCACAGCTTCTGTGTCGACGCCCATGGTTAGTCAGTCTGCACCTGCTCCTAAGTCTGATAGAGTGACTCCTTCTTCTACCACTCAGGCTGGGAGGCTGAGGAGTGGGAGAGCCTATCACAGCCTGGCCAGACGGAGCTAGCTCCCGCCCTCTGTCTATTTATACCTTCATTTCCTGCTTCTCCTTTGCCTGTTATTCTGCTTGTTTCCTGGCTCTGCTGCTGCTGCTTGTACTATTTGTCCTCTGCTTCGTATTGACCCTGGCTTTACTGACTACTCTCTTGCTCTGTGTTTGGTACCTCGTACACTCCTGGTTTGACTCGGCTCGTTCACTATTCTTGTAGCTCACGGTGTTGCCGTGGGCATCTGCCCCTTTTCCCTTAGCTTCTTTGTACCCTTGTCTGTCTGTCTGTTGTGCACATAGTGAGAGTAGGGACCGTCGCCCAGTTGTACGCCGTCGACCTAGGACGGGCCGTTGCAAGTAGGCAGGGACTGAGTGGCGGGTAGATTAGGGCTCACCTGTCTGTCTCCCTACCCCGGCATTACATAATCACAGGCCAAGGAGAAGCAGGAAATGAAGGAATAAATAGACAGAGGGCGGGAGCTAGCTCCGTCTGGCCAGGCTGTGATAGGCTCTCCCACTCCTCAGCCTCCCAGCCTGAGTGGTAGAAGAAGGAGTCACTCTATCAGACTTAGGAGCAGGTGCAGACTGACTAACCATGGGCGTCGACACAGAAGCTGTGTCTGGGAGATCCTTTACAATACTATATTAATTCAATGGTGTGTCATGCAAATAGGGGCGTGTCATAACAAAAAGAGGCGTGACCTAAAAATAGTATATTAATGTTAATTGAGGTTACATGTTTAACTAATCGTGAATTTGATTTAGGTCATAATAGCCCAGCCCTATGTAAGAGCATCATTAAATAGTCAATAGCTCTAAGATTCTTAAAGGGGTTTTCCAGTCCTTAAAAATTGATAGCCTATCCTCAAGATAAGCCATCAATAGCTGATCGGTCGGGGTCCGACTCCTGGGACCCCCGCTGATGAGCTGTTTCCCCTTTATTTCTACCTGCTCACTGTGAATCGTCGACACAGAGATTCACAGTATTGCAGCCTTCTCCCTTTCACTTTAATGGGAGAAGAAGGCTGCAATACTGTGAATCACCACTAAATCTGTAGTAGAAATAAAGGGGAAGCAGCGCTCGTATGAGCGCTGTACCCCCTTCAAACGAGCTGATCGGCGGAGGTCCCAGGAGTCAGACGCCGTCTCATCAGCTATTGATAGCCTATCCGGAGGGTAGGTCATCAATTTTTAGGGACTGGAAAACCCCTTTAAAGCTGATCTGTCACCATAATATGTTGATATATCTAAGGGCAGCATATTATAATGACAGGTCCAACTAAGCTATTAGACCACATGGCACAATAAAACAATTACATGAGAAAATATGCGACATTTCCTCTTACACAGTGATTTTTGTCCAACACTAGATTCTATGATTTATTATGCATGTTTTAGGCTAATTATAACTGTATGGGTAGATTTCCCTCTTCTCTACCATAAAAAGAATAAGGCGGTGCTTATCATCAAAATCTTAGTTCATATGGCAAATGTTCAAGTTTTTGCAGCAGCTGTTATTAAGACTCATTGCAGGTGCAAGAAATGACGTGTATGAGATTTCCTATCTTGCAAATGATGACAAAGTGCTCCTTACAGTCAGGGGTTTGGTCACAACATTCTCCTATCTAGAAAGTGGCACTGTCATATCACCCTCATATAATACAATGTAACACCAACATCTCTTTTGCAGAGCTATAACTAGCTCTACAAGCTTTAAACCATATTTCATCATTTTTACAAAAACTTTTGCACTTTTAATTTAAAAGAGTTGCAGGACTCTGTAATACAGTATGGGTTGGAGCATGCTACAATTTATTTTGTCGGATTCATACAGAACTATTTCATACGGAGGCATATGGAGGTACAGAAGGGCCCCCTAGAAGTGTATGGCTCCTTTTAATGTAGCCGCAATAGGCCCATGTGCATTAGGCTCTGTTCACATCATGTCTGAACCTTTCATCAGAAGTATACATCAGGAGTACTGCCCAACGTATACCTATGACTGGAGGCTCTGACGTCTGTCACTGTATAGGCATACGTTGCGCATAAGCTCCCTATACTGCGCGGTATATTTTATTTTCAAGGTTTCTTCTACATAGAAAAGCGTAATTTACTATACAGAAAAAAAAGTATACCCCACATAACACAACTGTCTCTTAATATTAACCCCTTGGAGACACAGCCAGTTTTGCTCTCGTGGACACAGCCCATTTTTACAAATCTGACGTGTTACTTTATGTGGTAATAACTTTGGAAGTTTCACTTATCTGAGCAATTCTGAAATTGTTTTCTCGTGACACATTCTACTTTATGTTAGGGGTAAAATTTGGTCTATACATATGGTTCAGCGTTTACTTGTGAAAAACACCAACATTTAGAGAAGATTTTGAAAAATTATATATATTAGAAACCCCCCATAAATCACCCCATTTTAAAAACGGCATACTTTAAAGTATTCAAAACACAATTTAGAAAATGGCTTAACCCTTTAGGTGTTTCACAGGATTTAAAGCAATGTGGAAGTAAAAATTACAAATGTAAGCTTTTTTTTTGCAGAAATTCATTTTTAATCCGTTTTTTCTGAAACACAGCAAGTGTTAACAGAGAAACACAACTCAATATTTATTGCCCAAATTCTGCAGTCTTTAGAAATATCCCACATGTGGCCCTAGTATGCTATTGGACTCAAACACAGAAATGAGTAGTGGGGCCTCCTTTTTATTAAAATATATTTTAGGCACCATGTCAGGTTTGAAGAGGACTTGTGGTGCCAAAACATAGGAAACACCCCAAAATGACACAATTTTCGAAACGACAGCCCAAGAATATAGTGAGCAATTTGACCCTACAAGTTTTTTTTGCTAAATTTATTATATATAATATAAATTTTTCCTTATAAAATTAAGTTTAAGTTCAGATGTTTTCATTTTCACAAGGAAAAAAGCACCCAAATATTTGTAAAGCAATTTCTCCCAATTACAGTGATATCCCAAATGTATTCATAACCTGCTGTTTCGACACACAGCAGGGCTCAAAATGGCAGGAGAAATAGCTGCCATGTAGATTTTGCTGGATTCTTTTTGGGTGCCATGTCGCATTTGCAGACCTACTAAGGTACCAGTACAGTAGAAACCCCTAAGAAATTATTTTGGAAACTACACCCCTCAGGCAATTTATTTAGGATTGTAGTGAGCATTTTGACCCCACAGGTGTTTCATAGTTTGTTTTTTTTTTTCGATTTAGGCACTGAAAATGAAACATTTTATTTTTTTAAAAAATATGTCGTTTTAACCTCCAATTTTTCATTTTTACAAGGTGTAATAGCAAAAACCCCACACACAATTTGTTACTCAATATCTCACGAGTATACCAATACCCCATATGTGATCTTAAACTGCTGTTTGGGCACATGGCAGGGCTCAGAAAGGAAAGAGCACCATTTGGCTTTTGGAGTGCAGATTTTGCTGCATTGGTGTTTGAGCTCCATGTCACATTTGCAAAGCCCCTGAGGTACCAGAGTCTAGTAGAAACCCCCGAGAAGTGATCCCCATTTTGGAAACTACACCGCTCAAGGCATTTATCATTTGCCTGGACATATGACATGGCTCAGAAGTGAAAGAGCACCATGTGCATTTCAGGCCTATTTTGGTGATTTTCACAGCATTAGCCCACAATTGATGGGCTCCGAAGTGAAATAGTAAAAACAAACCCCCACTTGGAAAAGCATTTTGACACCACAGGTGTTTTTTATTAGAAATTAATGCGCAGCGGATCTTCAAAGCGAAAATTATATTCTTTACACAGTTATGTCATTTCAGTGAACAATATGTGGTGCCCATCTTGTGCCACAATGAAAAGACTCTAATTATTATGTCTTGTTTCCTGGCTTTAGATGCACCCTACATGTGGCCCTAATCTTTTGCCTGGACATATGACAGGTTTCAGGAGTGAAAAAGCACCATTTGAGGGCACATAACTGCATGGCTCTGAGGTCAAAAAGTAAAACAAACCCCCAAGAAGTGACTCCGTTTTAGAAACGACACCCTCAAGGCATTTATCTAGAAGGGTAGTAAGCATTTTCTTTCCCACAGGTTTGTTTTTTTTACCAGAAATTAATGTGCAGCGGATGTTGAAAAGTGCCTTTTTTACAGCCCCCCTGTATATAACGCCATACAGCCCCCCTGTAGATAACGCCATACAGCCCCCCTGTAGGGAACGCCATACAGCCCCCGCCTGTAGGGAACGCCATACAGCCCCCCCTGTAGGGAACGCCGTACAGCCCCCCCTGTAGAGAACACCGTACAGCCCCCCCTGTAGAGAACGCCGTACAGCCCCCCCTCTAGGGAACGCCGTACAGCCCCCCTGTAGAGAACGCCATACAGCCCCCCCGTAGGGAACGCCATACAGCCCCCCCTGTAGGGAACGCCATACAGCCCCCCCTGTAGGGAACGCCATACAGCCCCCCCTGTAGGGAACGCCATACAGCCCCCCCTGTAGGGAACGCCATACAGCCCCCCTGTGGGGAACGCCATACAGCCCCCCCTGTGGGGAACGCCATACAGCCCCCCCTGTGGGGAACGCCATACAGCCCCCCCTGTGGGGAACGCCATACAGCCCCCCCTGTGGGGAACGCCATACAGCCCCCCTCTAGGGAACACCGTACAGCCCCCCCTGTAGGGAACGCCATACAGCCCCCCCTGTAGGGAACGCCATACAGCCCCCCCTGTAGGGAACGCCATACAGCCCCCCCCTGTAGGGAACGACATACAGCCCCCCCTGTGGGGAACGCCATACAGCCCCCCTCTAGGGAACACCGTACAGCCCCCCCTGTATGGAACGCCGTACAGCCCCCCCTGTAGGTAACGCCGTACAGCCCCCCCTGTAGGTAACGCTGTACAGCCCCCCCTGTAGGTAACGCCGTACAGCCCCCCCTGTAGGTAACGCTGTACAGCCCCCCCTGTAGGTAACGCTGTACAGCGTCCCCCCTCCCAAAAAAAGCCGACCTACAGTGTGTCCTGCAAAAGACATGTATCCCCTATCCACAGGATAGGGGATACATGTGTGATCGCTGGCAGCGATAGGGAGAACGGGGGACTGAAAGTCCCCCGAAGTTCTCCATGACTAACCTCTAACTTCCGGCGTCTGCGCAGCTCAATAAAAATGAAAGGAGCGCTGGTCACGCATGCGCACAAGCGGGACCGGCGCTCCATTCATTTCTACGGAGCTGCCGACACAGACCACGGAAGTCCGAGGTTTGTGATGGAGAACTTCAGGGGACTTTCAGTCCCCCGTTCTCCTTATCGCTGCCAGCGATCACACATGTATCCCCTGTCCTGTGGATAGGGGATACATGTCTTTTGTTTAATGGCAGAGCGGGGAGATACCTCCCTGCTCTGCCATAGTGTTCAGTGGCGTCGCGCTGTAGCAGCCATAACGGCTGCTAGCGGAGCCTCCGGCCATGGTGGGGGCCCGTGCCGGTAAGCGACATGGGCCCCCTCTTGCCGCGGGCCCCGTAGCAGCCGTTACGGCGGTAGTTACGCCACTGCCCATGAGCGTGCTCCATACTTTCCGTTAACGCTTATCATGTACATGTATGTACACTTTTTCTTTGCACAAGTTTTAATATATCTCCTCCATTTTCTCTAGACATTGCGTTCTGAGACATCTCCATTACTCTGATTAAGAAGATTCCAATCACAACACGTAATAGATTTGTACAATTACAACAAAGAGAATCTTTCTGGATCTACAAACAGTCCACCCTATAACCATATGGCCTCCACCATATGATTGAATCTTCCTTTTAATGAAACTTCTTTATGTACTTTACAAAATAATTATATATTCTACTCACCCAGATTTAATGCTAATGTTTTTCACAATATAACCATTGTAATTACTATCTCAAAATGTTGTATTTATACAATGACTGTTTACATTACTACTACCATCAACATTTTTCTCACCCTGTCCATTACCCACACCTACTATCCATCATCCATACCCTGACACCCACGTTCTATTATTACTTTTCTCTCGACATTTCCTTAGCCTCTACTAAACCTTATCTCCCTCCAACTCCTGTTCCCTCTAATACACTAGCAGTGCTCCATACATACTTCATTTAGCGTCCTATCTCCTTGGCAACCTCCCCCGCTGTCTGTCCCATCTCAGCTTTTGTAACATCCAGTCCGGCCTCTGATTATCCCTTACAATCACTGTTTATGTCAACCACCCCCCCTATGACCGACCGCCTCCTGGCTTGTCCCATCCTGGCTTCCGTATTTCTCCATCTGACGTCCAGTTACCTTGACAATGCCAATCCACCAGTCTCCCACACAGCGGCATACACTAATGCCAACTACGACAGCACTCAATTGCCACTATAAACCACCCTCGCTTCCCTGCACATAATATCCATTAAATCTATCCACTAGACTCCTTCCTTCCATCGCTCCTGTACCAAATGCTACTGTAGTTACGTTATTGTTATGCAGGGACCAGAGCATTACTTTGTGACTGCATCCATTTATCCTAATTGCATTTTACCTCTACCCCATAATGAGGCCGGTCCCCTTTGATTTACTTGTTACTGCATGGCCTGATGAAGATATTCTTTCTATGTGGAAATGCATTGCCAATTTTAAGAAATCTTTATTATTATTACATTTTAGGCTGGGTTCACACAGGTAAGTTGCGTCCGGCCAATTGTTTTTATCGTCCATAGCCGGACTATTGCCAGACAGAAAAGCGCTGCATGCAACGTTAGGGTATGTTCACATGGCTTATTTTCAGCCGTTTTTGGGGCTGGAAATGCCCCGAAAAATGGCTGAAAAAAATGGAAGCTGAATGCCTCCAAACATCTGCCCATTGATTTCAATGGGAAAAACGGTGTTTCGTTCCAATGGGGCGTTTTTTTATGCAGCCGTTTGAAAAACTGTGCGTGAAAAAACGTCCGGTAAAAAGAAGTGCATGCCTCTTCTTCAGCCGTTTTACATTGTGTCAATTAGAAAAACAGCTCCAAAAACGGACCCAAAAAAGTTTGTGGTTTCAAAAACGGCTGAAAATCAAAGCTTGTTTTCCCTTGAAAACAGCTCCATATTTTACAGCTGTTTTTCGTTTTGAGTGTGAACATACCCTTATTCTGTCCGGGGAAGGTAGACATCTGGCGTTAAAATGGATGTAACTGATGGGATCAGTTTCCCTCTGGTATTTCTGTACCATGCCGGAGGGAAACTACATTGGATATATGGGAAGGGGGCTTTATGCACAATTTTGGTCCTTCTCAGAAGCTCCCCAAAATCCTTGGTTTTTACTATCAAAGGTTTCTTTTTATGCAATTTTACCCTATCCAGCAAGGTTTTGAACCCCTTCTCTTTAGAACAAGGAAGGAGCAGAAGCTAAGGACTGCTACAACCCACTGACATGCTTTTACCATGGTTGTGCCTGTGCTTGCTCAACCCCAAAAGGTGAGCATAATACCACTGTCCCCTATGTATTTTTGAGATATCTCCAGAATGAGGCAACGTTCTTTTTCTTTCTCAGATTTCTATTGCACTGAAATAACATGAACAGGAAGCTACTCACATACATGTTCATATTTCTAATTGCCAAATATCAAATGTGTAGACTTTTCCCTGCAAATTATCACCAAATCTAAGCTGAAAATACATAATGATAAGCATCACAAAAATACTAACATAAAGGTAGAAGTCATACAGACACTTTGAGCAGGAATTGACCATGGTATACGGTAAATGTAGATCTGTAAGAAGTTGTGCTAAATGACAACCTCAAATCTGCTACATATATTCCAAGTACATGATAGCACTTTTGAGTTAAATCCAGATTTACCATATATTTCTTTTCCACAGATTGAATATTTCACTGAACCGCAGCTCACAAACTATTTCAAAAGACACCAATAGACGATTGTGAAAACCCTCAGCTAGATGCCTGCGTTATCAGATGTGTTACTAAAGATAACTCATAATGAAAGTGTCCTGTCTCAGTACAGCTACATGCAGTGTCGCACCCGTGTGTATGCACACTTACCATTCACACCACCCACTGCCAGTGTACAGGCCTCAGAGGTTCTGATCTCTGCCAGGACAGTCCATAAGCCTTGTAAACGTTACAGCAGTCTCCCCATCAGTAGAGCTGACTTTCACTTTGTGAGTGCATCTCTCTTCTGTAATGTAGCAAAGGGAGGTTGTATACTGGTCTGTGGTCGGGAAATTATCATACCGTGGTTTCCACGTGCATGAATTATGAGCTACAGACGCTCTCAGTTCCTTCTTAGGGTTTCTTTTTTTTTTTTTGCTTTTTTTTCCAATAGATAATTGTCTTTGGCCTTTTTTATTTTTAGGTTGTGAGACTGGAAAAGTTGGTAAGATTCCAGTAACACGTGTAACAGAAGAAAGTTATGTTTTGTTGACCACTTTTCTATATTACTCTGTTTTATATACTAATCTGATAACATTTTGAAGATCACTACAGGGCTGCATTTAGTTTAGAGTAAAGTAGGTCTGAGCTTGAAGGAAGCAGAAACACATAGGTCAGATCTGGATTGTAGAGAGGGCAAAAGGGGCAATTGTCCAGGGACCTCCACCATCGATGGCCATCCACCTCCCCCATCAGTTCAGTCCAGCAGAAAGTCATAGAAGTTGGAAAAGATTTAAAGTGTATGAGCAACAGTATAAAAGTTTTAATTTGGGGCAAAGGAGGTTTTACAAATATTTATTACTAAAGTGAGCCTCCATTCACTGCTAATTCTAATCTGATGGTTAGGCATGCATTGCCACAGTGATAAGGGAATACTAATGCCTCATGCATACGTCCGCAGTTTTTATCCGCATATACAGATCCGGATAAAATACACATTAATTTATATCGGCCAGAAACCTTCCTGTATATTTACAGGTGTGTGATCGGGCGTAGAAATGAGCCGCGAAAAATAGGACATGTCCTATTTTTCGCATTTACGGACTGTGCTCCTATACTTATTACTGTGAGCATGGTTCGCAAATGTGGATGACACTCTACTGACCATAAATACTGCACGGACCTGTGCATGGGGCCTAAGTAGTAGTTTCTATAACACTTTCAAAATAGCTACTCTTGAAACGTAGATCCCCAAAGTATTCATCCAGGGGTATAATGGGAACTTAGTTATTTTGGGTTTCTTAAAAATAAGAAATGTTAGGTTTATGCAAATGAAGCAGTTCCAGCAGTTGAACATTAGAAGACACACAAACACAACATCCTCCCCTCACCCATTCCCTTCCGCACCCTGAAGTAAAATAAGGGGGAAAAAAACTATGTAAAAAAGGGCAAATACACTTTTGGCTGTGGAATAAAATTTAATAATTGGGAATAGTGTGGTATTTCTTAAAACATGGATGAATGCACAGGCCTGGTTGAGAGGGACAGTATCATAAATCTTTGTATTGCCCATATTTTCTGTAGACATTGCGCCTTTTCTGGGGGTTACTCCTTGCTGAGGTTGGTGGAATAGGACTGATAAAATGCCTTTTAGTTAATCGTTTGACATCCTCAGACAGGGGGCATTGGCCGGCGTCTTGATCTTCAAATATGAGGTTTTCAATTATTTCCTCCTGAAAATTCAAATATGTGTCTCTACATCCTTTTTTTTTGTAAAGTACAAAATTACTGTGGATTTCCGCCTTTAAAAGATATATGGTCATTTTTTTGTATCAGGTCTTCGTTTTACATTTTAGTGGTTTCTGCCTTCCTTTGGATCAACATGGTAGGATTATAGGTTGGACTTGATGGACATGTGTCTTTTTTCAACCATATCAACTACCACGAGTGAATCCCGCTATTACCCCACCCCCTTTAACAGTACATATATCTGTGTGTATATGTTCCAGTATGTGTGTGTCTATATGTTTGTCAGCAATAGAGATATGAATATCTAGTTATGCCCTTCGGCCTGTGTAACGCCCCCGCAGTGTTTCAAGAATTTGTCAAGTACATGTTTCGTGATCTCCTTTATGTTTATGTTGTGGTGTATATCGATGACCTTTTGATTTTTTTCCCCAGATCCAGTAACTCATCAAAGTCATATCCGCTAGGTGTTGCTTCATCTAAGGGAGAATCGTCTTTATGCCAAGCTAGAGAAGTGTGTGTTTAAGAAGTCTCTATCCTTCCTGGGCTATATCATCTCCGATCAAGGCCTCAAGATGGACCCTCAGAAGGTAAAGGCAGTTCTGGAGTGGCCACGCCTCCAAGGCTTAAGGGCCATACAACGCTTCCTGGGATTCGCCAACTTCTACACGCTGTTCATCCCCAACTTCTCATCTTTGACTGCTCCTATCTCCACCCTCACTAAAAAGGGTATGAATGCCAAAGTGTGGACTCCAGAGACAGAAGCCACATTTGAATACTGAAAGAAAGCCTTCACATCAGCCTCTATTCTGCACCACCCTGATGTATCCCTACAGTTTTCGTTAGGGGTGGACGCTTCCTCTGTTGGTGCTGGTGCACTGTTGTTCCAAAGAGGTTCGAAAGGCAAGGCTGTGGTATGTGGCTACTATTCCAAGCTATTTTCTTCCGCAGAGCGCAACTACTCGATTGGGAATCGGGAGTTACTGGCCATCAAGCTGGCTCTGCAGGAGTGGAGACATCTACTGGAGGGCGCAGTTCATCCTATCCTGGTCTTCACGGATCACAAGAACTTGACCTACCTACAGACGGCCCAGCGGTTGAATCCTCGTCAAGCCAGGTGGTCGTTGTTCTTTGCTCGGTTCCGGTTCGAACTCCACTACCGACCTGCCGACAAGAATGTAAGGGCCGATGCCTTGTCTAGGTCTTTTGAAACTGAGGACACTGTGGAGTCCCCACAGTATATTATTGATAAGTCCTGCATTTTCTCTGTGAACCCCCTACAAGTTAGAGACATTCCTCCGGGAAGGACTTTTGTGTGTCTGGTAGACAGAGGAAGAATTCTTCGCTGGGGTCACAGTTCTAAGCTGGCAGGGCACGCGGGTGCTCGTAAGACCCAAGATCTAATCGCCCGTCAGTTCTGGTGGCCCACGCTACCCAAAGACATTATGGACTTTGTCTCCTCATGCACGGTATGCGCAGCAAATAAAGTTGCTCACTCCAGACCTGCTGGCCTGCTCCAACTACTGCCTGTGTCCGAATGCTCCCTGGCAGCATGTCGCAAAGGACTTTGTCACGGACCTTCCTCCTTCTGCGGGTTGCAGTGTGATCTGGGTAGTGGTGGATAGATTTTCTAAGATGGCTCATTTCGTTCCCTTGACCGGTCTGCCGTCTGCTACGCGATTGGCTGACCTCTTCATTCAACACATCTTCCGTCTGCACGGCTTGCCCCTACATATTGTCTCGGACCAAGGGGTCCAGTTTACCTGAAAGTCTTGGAGAGCACTCTGCGGTCTCCTCGGTGTAAAGTTGGACTTCTCTTCAGCCTATCATCCTCAGTCCAATGGGCAAGTCGAGAGGGTTAACCAGATCATGGAGAACTATCTGCGTCACTTTGTTTCAAGGCGGCATGATGACTGGGTGCAGCTGCTCCCGTGGGCATAGTTCTCTTATAATAACCACACTAGTGAGTCTACCACTTCTAGTCCGTTCTTCATCGTCTACGGCCAATATCCTCATATATACCTCTTCTGTCTCTACTATGTCCCAGGTGCCTGCAGCTGACTCGACCTTCAGGGACTGTCTACAGATATGGCAACAAAACCGATCTTCTATCCTGATGGCGGTGGACCGCATGAAGAGAAAGGCAGTTACAAGAAGACGGGCTCCCCCGCAGTTTCTTCCAGGGACTAAAGTCTGGTTGTCTTCAAGGAATATCCGGATGAGGGTGCCGTCGTGCAAATTTGCCCCTAGGTTCCTTTGGACCCTTCGAAATCCTGCTACAGATCGACCCGGTATCTTACAAGCTGCGGCTGCCTCCTACCCTCAAGATTCCTAACTCCTTCCATGTATCTTTGCTGTAGCCCGTGGTCCTGAACTGCTACTCCTTGTTCCGCAGTGGTCCCTGGCGAGTCATCTGGGATTTTTGAAGTAAGGGAGATTCTGGCCACCAAGAAGGTGGGAGGAAGGACATTTTATTTAGTGGATTGGAGGGGGTTCGGCCCAGAAGAGAGGTCTTGGGAGCGAGAGGAGAACATTGATGCGCCTGTCCTCATGAGGAAGTTTCTTTCCCGCTCTAGTCCCAAGAAGAGGGGGCATAAGAGGGGGGATACTGTAACGTCTATGGCCACGGCCCGTCGTTCTGACTTACCCCTCGACGGCCTTGGCCATGGACTTCTGACTTGTGTGCAGCGTCGTCCTCCTGTGATGCGTCGGTACTCACTTCCGGATACCGAGACTTTCTCCGGAGGGCGCGCGCGCCCAGTCTTAAAGGGCCAGTGCGCGCATACTGCAGGAAGTCTGCAATCTAGCCCAGGATGCTCTACCCTCTTGTTCCTTGCCAGAGCATTGTTTCTTTCCCGAAGTTTGTCATGCTAATGGCCTCCAAGTGTCTTCCAGTTTCCCAGTGTACCCTGTTCCTGTATCCTGTTTCCGTGCTATCCTGTTCTAGTGCCGTGCTGTATTCTGCTGTGTTCCACACCTGTTCTGCTGCGCCACACCTGACGTCTACCCGCCGCCTGGTCCCAGACGTGTCTGCCTTGCTACTGTCTATGTTGCCTCAGGTATCCTCTCTGAACTATTGACTCTTGTACTTTACCTGTTTGGCAAGCTGCCATCCCGCTATGTGGTACGGCCCAGTGGGTCCACACCCCGCATCGTGACACCAAGCAATTATTTTTTTCCGTCGTCGCATTCAAAGAGCTATAACTTTTTTTCCATCAACGTAGCTGTATGAAGACTTTTTTTGTGGATGAGTTGTATTCTTCGATGGCGTCATTTTTGGGTACATATTTTTGGATTAACTTTTATTCACCTTTTTTGGGGGGGGGGATAGAAAAAAAAAACCGCAATTTCGCCATAGTTCTATGTGTTTTAAATTTACACTGTTCACGATGCAGAGTAAATAAGATGCTAGCTTTTTTCTATGGGTCAATACGATCGCGGCGATATCATATATGTATATTTTTATGAATTTTTTACACTTTTACTAAATCCAATTTTTCTGAAAAAAAAAAATGTTTGTTTTTTTTTCACCTTTATTTTTATTTCACATTAACTCCTTTAGGACTAAGCCTGTTTTGGCTTTGAGGACGAAGCAGATTTTTTCAAATCGGACGTGTTAATTTATGTGGTTTGCATCATTTTTTGAACGTCCTTTTATTTTTCTAGACGTTACAAGGCTTAGAACTTTTGCAGCAATTTCTCACATTTTCAAGAAACTTTCAAAAGGCTATTTTTCAGGGACCAGTTCATGTCTGAAGTGGTTTTGAGGGCCTTATATATTAGAAAGTCCCCATAAATCAACCCATTTTGAAAACTGCACCCCTCAAAGTATTCAAAACAGCATTCAGAAAGTGTTTTAACGCTTTAGGCGTTTCACAGGAATTAAAGGGTCTCTGTCCCCACATTATAAGGGCCCTATCTTGTACATAATGTGATCGGTGCTGTAATGTAGATTACAGCGGTGTTTTTTATTTAGAAAAACTATCCTTTTTGACAGAGTTATGACATATTTTAGATTTATGCTAATGTCTTTCTTAATGGACAACTGGGCGTGATTTACTTTTTGACCAAGTGGGCGTTGTGGAGAGAAGTGTATAACGCTGACCAATCAGCGTCATACACTTCTCTCCATTCATAAACTCAGCACATAGTGATCCTGTGTTGTTCACTATGTGCTGTCACATACTCACACTTTAACGTTACTGAAGTGTCATGACAGTGAATAGACATCACTGCCAGCCAGGAGTGTCAGAACCCTGACACTTCGGTAAAGTTTGTGTGAGATTACGCTTGATGTGCTGTAAATCTCACACAAACGTTACCGAAGTGTCAGGATTCTGAATAGATTTCACGTCCTGGCTGGTAGTGATGTCTATTCACTGTCAGGACACTTCAGTAACGTTAATATGTGAGTAAGTGACTGCACATAGTGATCTAGCTAGATCACTGTGTGTTGTGTAAATGAATGGGAAGACGTGTAGGACGCTGATTGGTCAGCGTCATACACCTCTCTCCACAACGCCCACTTGGTCAAAAAGTAAAACACGCCCAGTTGTCTATTAAGAAAGTCATTAGCATAAAGCTAAAATAGGTCATAACTCCGTCAAAAATGATCGTTTTTCTAAATAAAAAACACTGCTGTAATCTACATTACAGCGCCGATCACATTATGTACAAGATACTTATAATGTGGTGACAGAGCCTCTTTAAAGCAAAGTAGAGGTGAAATTTACAAATTAAATTTTTTTCCCCAAAATTCACTTGGAATACATTTTTTCTGTAAGGCTGGATTCACACGACCATGTTACGTCCGTAATGGACGGAACGTATTTCGGCCGGAAGACCCGGACCGAACACACTGCAGGGAGCCGGGCTCCTAGCATCATACTTATGTACGACGCTGGGAGTCCCTGCCTCGCTGCCGGACAACTGTCTCGTACTGAAAACATGTTTACAGTACAGGACAGTTGTCCTGCAGCGAGGCAGGGACTCCAAGCGTCGTACAGAACTATGATGCTAGGAGCCCAGCTCCCTGCAGTGTGTTTGGTCCGGGTCTTCCGGCCGAAATACGTTCCGTCCATTACGGACGTAACATGGTCGTGTGAATCCAGCCTAAGGGTATGTGCACACGGTAGCAGGCTTTTACGTCTGAAAAGACAGACTGTTTTCAGGAGAAAACAGCTGCCTCGTTTCAGACGTAAATGCTCCTCCTCGCATTTTGCGAGGCTTCTCTGACAGCCGTAAATTTTGAGCTGTGTTTTATTGAGTTCAATGAAGAACGGCTCAAATTACGTCTGAAAGAAGTGTCCTGCACTTCTTTTGTCGAGGCTGTATTTTTACGCGTCGTCGTTTGACAGCTGTCAAACGACGACGCGTAAATGACAGGTTGTCTGCACAGTACGTCGGCAAACCCATTCAGATGAATGGGCAGATGTTTGCCCACGTATTGTAGCCCTATTTTCAGACGTAAAACAAGGCATAATACGCCTCGTTTACGTCTGAAAATAGGTCGTGTGAACCCAGCCTAACAGAGAAGGTTTTACCTGAGAAATGCAACTCAATATTTATTGCCCAGATTCTTCAGTTTAGAAATTTTCCACATGTGGACCTGGTGTGCTACTGGACTGATACACAGGCCTCAGAAGCAAAGGAGCACCTAGTGCATTTTGGGACCTCCTTTTTTTTTTTTTATATATATATTTTAGGCACCATGTCAGGTTTGAAGAGGTCTTATGGTGCCAAAACAGTGGAAACCCCCAAAAGTTACCCAATTTTGGAAACTACACTCCCCAAGGAATTTATCTAGCGGTATAGTTGGCATTTTGACCCCACAGTTTTTTTGCTAAATTTATTTGAATTAGTCTGTGAAGATGAAAAAAGGAATAAAGGAGAAAAAGCACCCCAACATTTGTAAAGCAATCTCTCCCGATTATGGCAATATGCCATATGTGGTGAAAAAAAAAAAAAATGCTATTAGGCTTTTGGAGCTCAAATTTAGCTGAAATGGTTTTCAGGGGTCATGTCGCATTTGCAATGAACTGGAGTAACCAAAACAGTTGAAACACCCCAATAGTCACCCCATTTGGGAAACTACACCACATAAGGAATCTATCTAGGGGTATAGTGAGCATTTAGACCCCACAGGTCTTTTGCAGAATTTATTAGAATTAGGCCGTGAAAATGAATATCAACATTATTTCCACTAAAATGTTAATTTTTTTTCATTTTCACAAATGATAAAGGAGGAAAAAGCCGTCCAACATTTGTAAAGCAATTTCTCCCGAGTACGGCTATACCCCACATGTAGTCATAAAATAATTTTTTTTAATCAGAAACTAATTAACCCTTTCAGTACTGATCCATTTTTTCTTTTTTCCCTCCCTGCGTTCCAAGAGCCATAACTTTTTTATTTTTCTGTCAATAGATTCGTGTGAGGGTTTTTTTCTTGCGGGAGGAGTTGTAGTTTCTAGTTACATAAAATTATTTGCAGGCTAAAATTGGAAAAAAGTACGATTCCTCCATTTTTTTGGGGGTTTCATTTTTAGGCTGGGTTCACACGACCTATTTTCAGACGTAAACGAGGCGTATTATGCCTCGTTTTACATCTGAAAATACGGCTCCAATACATCGGCAAACATCTGCCCATTCATTTGAATGGGTTTGCCGACTAACTGTGCCGACAACCTGTCATTTACGCGTCGTCGTATGACAGCTGTCAAACGACGATGCGTAAAATGACTGCCTCGTCAAAGAAGTGCAGGACATTTCTTTGAACGTAATTTGAGCCGTTTTTCATTGAAGTCAATGAAGAACAGCTCAAGATTACGGGCGTCAATGACGCCTCGCAAAATGCGAGGAGGAGCATTTACGTCTGAAACGACGGAGCTGTTTTCTCCTGAAAACAGTCTGTAATTTCAGACGTAAAAGCCAGTTATCGTGTGCACATACCCTTATTTTCAACATGCAGTAAAAACGACAACTTAAATTTTTTTCTGCGACTCAATACGATTACGGTGATACCAGATTCATATCGTTTTTTTAAATATATTTTACTACTTTTCAGAGAAAACAGCCTCTGATTTTCAGGCTTTTTTGAAG